>NC_082679.1:50535251-50838281 GCF_025265405.1 Mesoplodon densirostris
CTTTCTTTTTTTTTTTTTGAGCTACCATGCCATCCTCCCTCTGTGAGGCAGAGTGACTGTCAGTGTTTTTGTTATGCCATGCCTCGACCTGTGGGTGTGTTCGGCAATAGCAAGGTGGTTGGGTAGACTGACTAAGCAGGCTTCCACCCACCAGTGTTCCTCAGTGGGGTTATGTGAGTGTTTCAACCTGGAGTGGGTTGCACGCTTAATGATTTCCTCTACAAGTATAGCGCCCACATATATGTTCATTCAAAAAAAAATTCTCAGCATTAACCTAGAAGTAGCAAAGCAGTCGGTGATGGTAAAGCTTAGAGGTCAAACATGAGCTAGTTAGATGTCTGTGGGCTGGCATCCACCATGGCTGTGACCCGTATCATTTACAAAGCATGAATTCACTACAATGCTCAACTGTTTAGATTGGTCCCACTCGGAGAATTTACTCCTGTCTGCTGCATAGTCCGTAGCTGAATAGGATATCTCAAATTACTTTTTGAATTAGTTCTTCTCCTCCATTGATACTTCATATTTTTGGTTGGTTGTTTTTTTTCTGAATCTCCACAGTGTGGGTTGGTGCCAGACACCAATCAGTCATAGCACCAAATGGGCCCACAGAATGGGAGTTATTTCCTCCATCCTCCAAAAAGAAACTTAAGAAGGAAACACATACACACACCTACACTTGCGTGCACACACACACACACACACACACACACGGAAAAGTTTAGGAAGTTTTATTTTTAATTAAAAGCTATTTAAAGAGATGAATGTGGCCAAAGTTTTACACAATTGAAAATAAGGTAACACAGACAGCATGTGTGTAAACCTGAGTTTATCAGGCATGGCAGGAAGCTGCAGGAGAGAGAGGCAGAGACCCAAGCCAGTGCACTTGATGTTCATGGACATATATTTTTTTTAAAATAATAAATTAAATTAAAACATTTTAAATAGAAGCATAAATTGAGTTGGTTGGTTGTTGGCGCTGAGATACTGCCCACTGTGAAACAAAGCTTTGACTAGTTTGTTTGTTTACTTTCTTCGGAGGGGAGGGGGGCAAGTTTGGGTAGGAAAGAAAGCATACATGAACGTGACCCTGAGGTGAAGAGGTATATGAACAGCCTTTGCAATGTACAAAAAAACAACAAAAAAGACAAAAAAAAAAACAAAAAAAAATAGAGCAAGTGAAACCAAAAATGATGTTCTTGGTGTTTTTCTATAATGTAGTCTTGTTAGCTTTTTTGTTACTGTAACAATGCTGATCTCGAACTGTACCAAAATACATGGAGACTAACAGAACCACATGGAACTTTCAAACCGAAAAAATTTGTCACAAAAACTTTGTTGTCATAGTTAAGTTGATTGTAGATGGTAATTGAATATACTCCTTTGAAAATATTTCATCAAGTATGTTTCCTGCTCATTGTGATACATTAAAAAAAATATGAGCAAAAGTTCTTGTCTCTGTCACCAGAGTTTTTGTGTGCATGTGTGAGAAAGAGGTTGATGGCTGGCAAGGTGTAAGTCTGAACAGTATCCTGAGGTTGTGTGGCCAGGGACACTTATTCTGAGGTACACAAGCTCTTTGGTAATTCTAAGTGTCCTTGTATCTCCTGGTACTCATGAAAGTGCAGGAAGTTTTGGTGATGGTGCTGACTAGCTTATTTGAGAAGGGTAAGCCTGACAGCTTGGATGATATTTGGCCCCAAAGAGCCCTAATAGCATTTCTACTTTTAATTCAAATGTTTATATGAGAATTTTAGATACCTGGGACAACCACAAGCAAGGAAGTTTTGCTGATGATGAGGAAAGGTAAGTTTAACTTCTCTGAAATGGGAATTAGATCCAGTGTTTATGACAGAAGGATATGAAAAGGTGAGTTGAATTAAATGGATGATTGACTACATTTACCTTTCCTACCAAAGGATTTTTAAAACCCGTTAGAGCAGAATTTGAGATAAGAACAGTCTTCAAAACCGTAATAGCATTAGTAATTCCTATATACAAGAGGAAACTTGGTCCTCTTATCAAAACCCCTCCCTTACAGCAGAAAATGCATGACATTCATTAATAGTACATTCAAGATCAGGCCCAAAGGCCTTCCATTCATCTCTAATTTATAGCCAAAGCCCATAAATAATTTACACAACTCTAGCAGTAGGCCTGGATGGCACTGCAAGCTAGCTGTGTTCTTGCAAGGTCTGCAGCATCTGCCCTCAGCCAACGGGTCTTTTCTACCCCAGGAGTTGAGCTCTGAAACCCTCTTCTATTGGCTTAGACAGCCATTGTCCACCAAGTCTTTTTTTTTAGTTCCTGCAGCAGGCATTCAAGAAGCAGCAGTGACCCTATTAACTCAACATTTCAAAGAATTCTACAACTGGTACAGGCACTACTAGAGCTCAGAAAGGAAAAGTGGGTTCCCTCACTGGTAGCTGGAACCTCTGTGCCAAACAAGCAGTATCACTGTCCCTAATGAAACCCTGCTCTTTCCCCAGGCATTGCACCTTTCTTTTGGGTGTTCCTGCAGAAGCAGATGGCTTCTACCTCAGTGTGTTTTCTTGGCACACACTTATGTCACTGATCTTTCTTCTGACCCCATGAAAAGGTACAGTATAATAAAAATTGTTCAGACCCTAAGCCATATCTGCCTTTCTAGGCTATAATTATTTTAGGGTCTGGCAGGATCACACTGAAATGTTTTAAATGGAACTAGTTTTGCAGCAAGGTTTTGCTGCTTCAGCTCTTTGGAGGAAGGTGACTACAAATTCTTCTTAAGATAAATTTTTAACAAGAAAATAAGCACCTAAATTACATCGAGAGAGGGCTGGGTAAGGGACTCTTTCTGTTACTGAAAAAGCTTTATACTAAAGGGAAAAGAAGTCTTTCAGTCTGGCTTCAATATCATGTTCATGTGGATATTAGTCTCCTTGGAATTAACTGTTTCCCCCCCCCCCCCAGAAAATGTGAAACGGCAACATCTTAGTACGGCTGGCTGATATGTGTTAGTCGGGTAGCTGTTTCTAATTTTGATTTAAAGAAATGTCTGTAGTGCCTAGCTCCTGTTATATGGACTAATGACCTTACAAATCTCACTTTTAACAAGTTTTGACTTTAAGTTACAAGAGCACAAGCAGTTTAAGAGTCAAGCTGAAGGATGAGAAGTTTGCACCTGCTGCTCTGCAGCCTTAATTACAGTAGGACAGATGCGCTTGCTCAGTCTCTGTACATTTCTGCTGGGGGTGGACCAGCCAAGGCTCTGGTAAAACTTGCAAAATTAGTGCTCTCAGGGCCATTAAAATAGACAAAGCTTTCCATTACCTTTATTTCATAGCAAAGATGGTGGGTATTTCCCCTCCTCCTTCCCTTCCCTCCTCCCTCCTTTCCTTCCTTCCTTCCTTCCTTCTTCCCTTCTTCCTTTCTTTCCTCTCCTCCTTCTCTCTTTCATCCTTTTCTTAACTAGGGGCATATATTTTTTAAATGTCTTATCATTTAGCTTAGATTCCTCTCAAGCTACGTTCTCGAGTTTTTAAATTCCAGATGCAAAAATAAATTTGTTCTTTATCCTTTATGATTGCTTCATTTCTTATCTATATAGAACAAAGAGACTGTTTAATCCAATTTAGGGATCCCTTATTAATATAAGAATGAAAGCTTTCAGATGAACTGTTTTACTCTTGGGGCAAGATCCCTTGGCCTGAGAAATGAGTGCTAAGAAACAACAAAGAGTAGCAAGTGACAAAGGCATCAGTAGACATTCTCTGCCTCCGTAACACCAGAAGCTGCTTTGGACACTCACTCTGCCTTGCCCTCCTACGCTCAGTACACTGCTCTTTCCAAAAGCCCCCTTACGCACTGCTGCTGTCTTTTAGACCCCCTCTGTAATGCTTTCTATTGGCTTGACACTTAGAATATTTTGTGAAGTTTTGTAAAATTACTTCTTGCTGCTCAAAATGACCTACAAAGTAGGCAGAGTAGGTGACCCTGATCCCAGGTGGTCAGGAGAGTGAGGTAATGAGTGAGGGGAGAAGGCACTGACCGTGCGTTCAGCCTCTGTCCAGTGTTCCTTCTCCCCACACAGCATTAGGAGAGTGGTCGAGAGAGTGGGCTGGAGTCAGACTGATGGGGCTCCACCACTGTAACTTGGATTGCATTATTACTCCCACTGTAACATGAGGATAAGGGTACCTGCTTCATAGGTTTCTTTTAAAGATTAAATAAGTTAATATCTGTAAAATGTTTCAAACACTTCCTGGTACATACTGAGTACTGAATACCTGTTGCTCCTATTACTGTCAGTATTAACTCTCCACTTCTTTGCTGTAGGTCCCTTGGAATCGCAGCTTTTCTCTTTTAAAATTAATTAATTAATTAATTTTTGGCTGCATTGGGTCTTCGTTGCTGTGCGTGGGCTTTCTCTAGTTGCGGTGAGCGGGGGCCACTCTTCATCGTGCGCAGGCTTCTCATTGCAATGGCTTCTCTTGTTATGGAGCATGGGCTCTAGGCACACGGGCTTCAGTAGTTGTGGCACGTGGGCTCAGTAGTTGTGGCTCGCAGGCTCTAGAGCACAGGCTCAGTAGTTGTGGCGCACAGGCTTAGTTGCTCCGTGTCATGTGGGATCTTCCCGGACCAGGGCTCGAACCCGTGTCCCCTGCATTGGCAGGCGGATGCTTAACCACTGTGCCACCAGGGAATTCCTGGAATTACAGCTTTCTAACCCTTGCTTTACTTCACAGAGGGTTTGGGGACTTATATAAGTTATATAAGTCAGTCCCATCAAGCCCTTGCCATATGTTTATAGCTGATGTTTCCCTGTCTGTACATATCTCAGCGGGTGTAGAGATTTTTCAGGGTGTTTCTGCTCATGAGTTGTACAGGAGGACTGGACTGAGTCTGTGCTTCAGTCTTCCCATGTCCAACTTCTAGTGATTAATTTGGTCAGAGGTAAGGATGGCTTATAGTTTGCTTTTGTTTGCAAGAATAGACATTCCTGCCTCACCATGCCTTGGCGGGTGAGCACTTAAATGTCTGGGTTTACAGAACAGAGTAAATGGAGTAGGTTGTGACAATCTGCTCACTGCCATTGCCTGTTTTGAGGTGGTTTGAATACACAGGTTGGGAGCAGCAGTATCTAAAATGAGACTGTGAGAGTGAATGAATTGTACATGAAACAAAACCAAAAGAGGAAATCACCAAAGGAATGCAGCAAGAGGATCTTTTTACCCCAAAACACAGGAAGAGCTTTTAAAAATACTATTATTCTAGTAACCTGCAAAATAAACATCAGGAAGAGGCATGGGAACAACTGAGTAAAAACTACATTAGCCCAGAGAAAAGGCTTGAGTATAGCCTCTGCATATATGAACTCATCAGTGACACAGGCTTTAGGAAGCTATGGCTCTGTGAACTTTCTCCATTTTTAATCAGAAACAGTGATGGTACTGGAAATAAGATTGCTGATACTGGTATGAGAGGGCTGGTAAAGGCTATGCAGTATGACTGGTGAGTCATTTTTCCTTTTCTGAGGATAATAACATATAAATGAAGCTTTGGCATATTGCCTGTAGATAGGATATTATCATACAGTATCTGCCTTTGATTTCTTTGTTATATGGCTCTAAGTTTGATGTTGCTTGAATACTTTCCGAAGTCTGATTTGTATTCAGCTGAACTTGTTTCTTTCGGTAGACTGTAAAGATGTTGCTCCACTCTTGTCTCATTCGAATTGCTTCTAAGAAGAAGTCTGCTGCCATCCTTAGTTTTTAATGTACTTTTTTCCTCTTTTAAGATTTTTTCTCTTTATCACTAGTTTTATCGCATCATGTTATGATGTGCCTTGGTGTAGTTTCATTTCTGTTTCTTGTGTTTGGGATTTGTGGAGCTTCATGGATCTGAGAGGTACTACTTTTTGTCAAAATCGGAAATTCTTCAACCATTATTTCTTCAAGTCTTTTTTTTTTTTTTTTCTGTCTGCTTCACTCCTTCCCTTCACCTTCAGGGATTCCAATTATATATGTATTAGACCATTTTAAGTTAACTCATAGCTTACTGATGCTCTGGTTTGGTTTCTTTTTCAGAGGCAGGGCACTCTTTACTCTGTGTGCTTCTTTTTTTTTTTTTTTTTTGGTAGCCCATACAGGGAATGAGTATGCTTCATTTTTGACCTTCCATGTCTCTACTTAATTTTTGAACATATCACATACAGTTAAAATAACTGCTTTACTGTCATCCTCTGCTAATCTATGTAAGTTCTAAGTTGGTTTGATTATTTTCCTCATTATGAATTGTGTTTTCTTGCCTCTTTAAAAGTCTAGTAATCTTTGATTGGATACCAGTTACTGTGAATTTTACCTTGTTGAGTGCTGGATATTTTTGTATTCCTAAAAATTTCCAGTTTATTCTGGGATGTGCTTAAGCTACTTAAAAACAGTTTGATCCCTTCATATCTTATTTTTAAGTTTTGTGGGGCAGGACCAGCACACTAACCAAGGGCTAATTATTCCCCATTACTGAAGAACGAAACTTCTGAGAACTCTACTGAAATGTTCCATGAACTTTTTCTGACCCTGTATGTGCGTCAGGTGCTGTTCCCTCTTACCTTTTGGGCTGGTTCTTTCTCAGCCTTAGGTAGTTTCCTAACATGCATGCACTGGTCAGCACTTTTCTGAATAATCATGGAGGACCCTGTGAAGATCTCCAGAGGTCTCTCTTCTCTGGTACTCTGTCCTGCAAATTCTAGCTGCCTTGCTTTCCCCAGACTCACCTTTATCTCCTCAGCTCAGGGAGTCTGCTGGATTCCACCTAGGTTCCTCACCCTAAGTTGTAACCTGGAAACTCTCTTTAAGGCAGTAGGGTGGGATAATCAAAGGGCTTACCTTATTTGTTTCTCATCTCTCAGGGATCACTGTTCTTTACTGTGTGGTGTCCAGTGTCTCAAGAATCATTCTTTAATATATTTTGTCTTGTCTTTTTAGTTGTTGCAGCTGGGAAAGGTACATCTGGTCTCTATTGCTCCATCTCAGCTGAAAGTAGAAGTCAAATATAGTTTTTAGATATATATGGTAAGAGTCCTGTATACCTTTCTAAGTCGCTACCTATGCTTATGAAATTTCCCAAAAGGTGTGATTAACTTAGGAGTCTGATTTCCCCAACAGACTTCCCTGAACATGACGGATGCTGACTCACTCTTAGGATCAAAGTTTGAAACTGCTTCATCCTTTTGCTTAATCACAGTGATGAGCAGTGAAAGAAATGTAGGTAAATGCATAATTCTGGCCACTTTTTGCCTTGCCATAATGCCACATAGAGTGGAAAAACCAGTTGTTAGGTTTTGAAGTTGTAAGTCAGCCCATGAAGCAGAGGTATGACTGACAGTAAAACACTATTTCAGCTCTTCCCCCTTGATATAAGGGTTATCACTATGCATAAAGGTAATTCAAGTAAAAAAAGAAACACTTTTATTTCAATGATGTCCTTCACACAGATCATTTTTCAGGCTAACTAAATGTGGCTCAAGGAAATCCATTAACTTGGAAGTGTGGTTCTTACTCTGAGATGAATTCATTGCACTCAAAGGGCTTACCTTATAAGTAACACAGAAGAATGCTAAAAATCTGGCCTCAGCAGACACTAGTCATTCTTGTGAAAGTCAACTTATATTTGTTTGTTATGTTTATTATTTTGGTAGAAATTTGACCCTACTTAAATTGGTAATATAATAATACATCCATGATAAGTGAAAAACTTAAGTGTTAGCTCATTACCTGCTTTCAAAACTCTCAAGATTTGTTCCAGGGTACCCTTCCCACTATGCTTATCTGCAGATAATCTGCTCCACTAACAGCAGTCTACCTTCCAAACACACCCTGTACTTTTCCCTCTATATTTAAAGCCTTAACATCATTCACTAGATGACATCTATCTCATCACATCTGTCCAGTCCCTTTTCTGAAAAGATCAATGAAACTAAAAGCTGGTTCTTTAAGAAGATAAACAAAATTCATAAACCTTTAGCCAGACTCATCAAGAAAAGAAGGGAGAGGACTCAGATCAATAAGATTAGAATGGAAAAGGAGAAATTACAATGGACACCACGGAAATACACAGGATCATAAGAGACTGCTACAAGCAACTATATGCCAATAAAATGGACAACCTAGAAGAAATGGGCAAATGCTTAGAAAGGTACAATCTTCCAAAACTGAACCAGGAAGGAATAGAAAATATGAACAAACCATTCACAAGCACTGAAATTGAAACTGTGATTAAAAAACTCCCAACAAACAAAAGGTCCAGGACCAGATGGCTTCACAGGTGAATTCTATCAAACATTTAGAGAAGAGTTAACACCTATCCTTCTGAAACTCTTCCAAAAATTGCAGAGGAAGGAATACTCCCAAACTCACTCTGTGAGGCCACCATCACCCTGATAACCAAAACCAAAGATACCACAAAAAAACAAAAATTATAGGCCAATATCACTGATGAACATACACACAAAAATCCTCAACAAAACACTAGCAAACCAAATCCAACAATACATTAAAAGGATCATACACCACGATCAAGTGGGATTTACCCAAGGGGTGCAAGGATTCCTCAATATCTGCAAATCAGTGTGATATACCACGTTAACAAATTGAAGAAGAAAAACCACATGATCATCTTAGTAGATGCAGAAAAAGCTTTTGACAAAATTCAACACCAATTTATGATAAAAACTCTCCAGAAAGTGGGTATAGAGGGAATCTACCTCAACATAATAAAGGCCATATATGACAAACCCACATCTAATATCATACTCAACAGCGAAAAGCTGAAAGCATTTCCTCAAAGATGAGGAACAAGATAGGGATGCACATGCTTGTCACTTTCATTCAACATAGTTTTGGAAGTCTTTGCCATGGCAATCAGAGAAGAAAATGAAATAGAAGGAATCCAAACTGGAAAAGAAGAAGTAAAACTGTCATTGTTGGCAGATGACATGATACTATACTATATAGAAAATCCTAAAGATGCTACCAGAAACTACTAGAGCTCATCAATGAATTCGGTAAGGTTGCAGGATACAAAATTAATACACAGATATCTCTTGCATTGCTATACACTAACAACAAAAGATCATAAAGACAAATTAAGGAAACAATCCCATTTACCATCATGCCAAAAAGAATAAAATACCTAGGAATACACCTAAGGAGGCAAAAGACCTGTACTCTGAAAACTGTAAGATAAGAAATCGATGACACCAAAAGATGAAGAGATATACCATGTTCTTGAATTGCAAAAATCAATACTGTCAAAATGACTATACTACTCAAGGCAATGAGTAGTATACAGATTCAATGCAATCTTTATTAATAATAATCACCAATGGCATTTTTCACAGAACTAGAACAAAAGAATTTTAAAATGTGTATGGAAACACAAAAGATCTCGAATAGCCAAAGCAATCTTGAGAAAGAAAAATACAGCTGGAGGAATCAGGCTTCCTGACTTAAGACTATACTACAAAGCTACAGTCTTATCAAAACAGTATGGTACTGGCACAAAAACAGAAATATACATCAATGGAACAGGATAAAAAGCCCAGAAATAAAACCACACACCTATGGTCAATTAATCTATTACAAAGGAGGCCAGAATATACACTGGAGAAAAGACAGTCTCTTCAATAAGTGGTGCTGGGAAAACTAGACAGCTACATGTAAATGAATGAAACTAGAACATTCTCTAACACCATCCACAATAATAAAGTGGATTAAAGACCTAAATGTAAATTGGACACTATAAAATTCTTAGAGGAAAACATAGGTAGAACACTCTTTGACATAAATCGCAGCAAGATCTTTTCTGACCCACCTCCTAGAGTGATGAAAATAAAACCAAAAATAAACAAAAGGGACATAATTAAACCTAAAAGGTTCTGCACAGTGAAAGAAGCCATAAGCAAACAAGAAGACAAGACACAGAATGCTAGAAAATATTTGCAGATGAAGTGACTGACAAGGGGTTTATTTCCAAAATATACAAATAGCTCACACAGCTCTATGTCAAAAAACCAAACAACCTAAACAGAAAATGGGCAGAAGCTCTAAATAGACATTTCTCCAAAGAAGACATACAGATGGCCAAAAAGTACATGAAAAGATGCTCAACATCAGTATCAGAGAAATGCAAATCAAAACTACAAAGAGGTATCACCTCACACCGGTCAGAGTGGCCATCATCAAGAAGTCTACAAACAATAAATGCTGGAGAGGGTGTGGAGAAAAGGGAACCTTCCTATATTGTTAGTGAGAATGTAAATTGGTACAACCATTATGGAGAACAGTATGGAGGTTCCTTAAAAACCTAAAACTAGAACTACCATATGATCCAGCAATCCCACTGCTGGGCATATATCTGGAGAAAACTATAAGTAGAAATGATATATGCACCTCAATGCTTATTGCAGCATTATTTACAATAGCCAAGACATAGAAGCAACCTAAATGTCCATCGACAGAGGAATGGATAAAGAAGATGTGGTACATATATACAATGGAATATTACTCAGCCATAAAAAAGAATGAAATAATGCCATTCGTAGCAACATGATTGGACCTAGAGATTATCATGCTAAGTAAGTCAGACAGAGAAAGAAAAATATCATATGACATCACTCATATGTGGAATCTAATTTTTAAAAATGATACAAATGAACTTATTTACAAAATGAAACAGACTTTCAGATATCAAAAACAAAATTACCAAAGGGGAAATGTGGGGGGAGGGTAAAATCAGGAGTTTGGGATTAACACACACACACTACTATATATAAGACAGATAATCAACAAGGACTTACTGTATATCACAGGGAACCCTACTCAATATTCTGTCATAACCTTTATGAGAAAAGGATCTGAAAAAGAATGTGTATATGCGTAACTGAATCACTTTGCCTTACACCTGAAACTAACACAACATTGTAAATCAACTATACTCCAATAAAATTTTTTAAAAAATTGGTGCAGCCACTATGGAAAACAGTATAGAAGTTCCTCAAAAAATTAAAAATATAACTACCATATGATTCAGCAATTCCAGTTCTAGGTATTTATCCAAAGGAAGTGAAATCACTATCTCAAAAAGATATATGCACCCCATATTCACTGCAACATTATTTACAATAGCCAAGACATGAAAACAATCTAAATGTCCATCAACAGATGAATGGATAGCGAAAATGTTATGTATATATACGATGGAATATTATTCAGCTATAAGAAAGAAGGAAATCCTGCTATGTGCAACAACATGGATGGTAACCTTTAGGGCATTATACTAAGTAAAATAAGTCAAAGAAGGACAAATTTCATAAGATCCTACTTATATGTGGAATCAAAAAACCAAACTTAAAGATATAGCAAACAGATTGGTGGTTGCTAGAGGCTGGAGGAGTGGGTGAAATGAGTGAAGGTGGTCAAAAGGTACAATCTTCCAGTTAGAAGATAATTAAGTCCCGGGGTGTAATGTATAGCACGGTGACTATAGTCCTGTTAACAATACTGTATTGTAAATTTACACAGAATTTAAATACACAACATTAGCATTTAGGTCAGAAGAGGGTAAATGGAGTTAAAATCCTTTATACTTCTTGTATTGTCCATGAAGCAAGTGAAAGTACTGATCCCCATTAGGCTTTTGTGTGTTAAGAATGATGGTTTCAATTTCTTTTTTTAAGTTTCATGTATTTATGCATTTGAAGTCAATATTCAAAATACGACACAGGAAGAGCTGAATGTTCAATCAGTTCAATAAATGGTCTATAAATTGAGAAGGTATTCTTGCCATAGAGGAGAAATCAGCATTCAGAAAGAGAAACAAACATTTAAGTTTTTAATTTTCATAACTTCATTAGCAAAATAAAATACACCCACTAGCCAAACCTCAAACTCTAGTGCTTTCAAAAAAAAAATTCCTGAGTACTACAGACTTATTTTTAAGTCAGATCTACTGAGGTATAATCTACACACAGTAAAAATCATCCTTTTTAGGTGTACAGTTTTATGAGTTTTGACAAATGTATATGTTGGATCACCACCAAAAATCAACATATAGGATATTTCTATTACCCCTGAAAAGTTCCCTCCTTTGTTGTCAGTCCTCTCCCAATCCCCATCTCAAGCACCACTGATCTGTTTTCTTTCCCTATAGCTTTACCTTTTAGAGAAGAATATAATATAAACAGAAGTATACAGTAGGTAGCCTTTTGTGTCTGGTTTCTTTCACTAAAGGATAAGGCTTTGGATATTCATCTATGTTGTTAAATGTGTCAACAGTTCCTTTTTTTTCATGGAATAGTGTTCCACTGTGTGGCTATACCATGATTTAGTTACCCATTCACCAGCTGATGGATATTTGGGTCTTTTCCAGTTTGGGACAATTTTTAATAAAGCTGCCATAAACATTCATGTGCAGATCTTTGTGTGGACATATGTTTTATTTTCTCTTGAGTAAATACCTAGGCGTGGGATTGCTGGGTTATATGGTAAATGTAAAATATAACTTTATAAGAAGATACCTCTGGTAGACAGACTCTAAGATACCCACAATTATCCCAGCCTCCTAGTATTTATGCCCTGTGTAATACGATCCCCTTGAGTGTAGGTGGAACCTGCTTCTAACCAACAGAATACGGCAAAAGTGATAGGATGTCACTTCCATGATTATATTACATAAAGTTTTAACTTTCGTCTTGCTAGCAGACTTCCTCTATTTATTCTCTTTCTTCTTGGTTCTGATGAAGTAAGATGTCATATGAATTAGCCCATTAGCAAGAAACTGAGGGCAACCAACAGCCAACAATGAACTGAGGCTCTCAATCTGATGGCCTACAAGGAACTAAATCCTGCCAACAACCACACGAGCTTGAAATCAGATCTTTCCCCATTTGAGCCTCAGATGAGACTCTAAGCATGACTGACACCTTGACTGCAGTCTTGTTAGAGACCCTAAACAGAGGACTCAGTAAAGCTTAGCCCAGAATCTTGAGTCATAGAAACTCTGATATCACACGTGTGTTGTTTTAAACAGCTAAGTGTATATAATTTATGTGGCAATTGATAATTAATACACTGCCGGTTTTCTAAAATGATAATACCAATTTACATTCCCATCAGCAATGAGAGTTCCACTTGCTTTGCACACCCACTAGTACTTGCTAGTGTCAGTTTTTCTAAATTACAACCATTCTAAAATGTGTGAACTGGTATCTCACTGCAATTTTGTGTTTCCCTTATGACTAATAACTTGGACTATCTATTCATGTGCTTATTTGCCATCCATTTTTTTATTTTACTAACACTGTATTTTGAAGAACAGAGCTTTAAATTCAAGACAATTTGTCAATTTTTCTTCTGTGGTATGTACTTTCTGTGATCCAAGAAATCTGTTCTAATCTAAGGTCACTTTAGACTTTTAAAGACTTTCTCCTACATCTTCTTCTAGAAGTCTTAGAATTTTAGATTTTACATTTAAATCTATGATTCATTCTGAGTTATTATTTTTGTATAGTATGTGAAGCATGGGTTTTGGGGTTCTTTTTTTTTTTTTTTTTTTTTTGCACATAGATGTCGAATTGTTCCAGTACCATTCGTTGGAAAGACTATCATTCCTCCATTGAACTACCTTTGCATCTTTGTTGAAAATCAATTGACCATATATGTGTGGTACTATTTCTGGATTCTATTCTGTATCATTGATCTCTATATCCATCCAAATCGACACTGCACTGTCTTGATTACTATAGCTTCTTAGTAAGTCTTGAGATCAGGTACTGTAAGTCCTCTAGCTTTGTTCTTCTTTATCAAAATTGTCAATTCCCTCTAATTTGATGTATATGATTCAATATCATACCCATCAAAAACTCAATAGGCTGTATTGTAGCCAATTCAATAAGCTAATTCTAAAATTTATATTGTGTTATGGTCTAAATCTTTGTCTCCCCCCAAAATTCATAAGTGGAAAACCTAATGTCCAAGGTGGTGGTATTAGCCAGTGGGGGTCTTTGGGAAGTGACTAGGTCATAAGAGCAGAGCCCTCATGAATCGGATTAGTACCCTTATAAAAGAGGCCCCAGAAGGCTAGTTCACTTATTTGCCACATGTGGATACAACAAGAAGTCTGCAACCTGGAAGAGGGCCCTCACCTGACCATGGTGGCCTACTGATCTTGGACTTCTAGCATCCAGAACTGGGAGAAATAAATTTGTTTGTAAGTTACCCAGTGTGTGGAATTTTGTTATAGCAGCCTGAACAGTCTAAGACATGGAAATACAAAAGACCAAAAAGAACCATAACACTCTTGAAGAATAAACACGTAGAATATCTTGTTCTATCAGATATAAAGGCTTGTAATAGAGCTATAGTAATTAAAACAGTGTGAATAGATGCATAGATGGACCAACAGAACACAGAATAGAGAGCCCAGAAATAGACCCACACATATATGGATACTTAACTTATGACAACATTCAGAGCAGTAGGGTAACAATGGTCCTTTCAATAAAAGACACTAGGAAAACTGGGTATCCATGGGTGAAAAAATATGAATCTGGACCCCTCTGTAGCATCATTTTCTATAGATGGATTATAGACCTAAAATCTCTTTCAGCAAAACAATATAAAATTTTTAGAGGATAATATAGAAGAATATTTTCATGAACTTGGGGTAGGGTAGAGATTTCTTTTTAAAAAATCATTTATGAGAAAGGGAGATGCTGATAAATTTGGCTGTATTAAGAACTTCCTCAGCATATCAAAAGACACTAGGTAGAATATGAAACGTAAGCCACAGAGGAGGAGAAAGCATTTGCAACATGTATAACTAAACAAAGTACTAGTATTCCCATATACAAAGAACTCCTACTAAAGTCATTAAGAAAACAACAGACAAGTGGATAAATGGGCAGAAAACCTCAACAGGCACTTCACAAAAGAAGAAATTCAAAAGGTCGATTAACATCTGAAAAGATAATCTCATCAGTAATCAGGGGAATACAGATTAAAAGCACAACGTGATACTATTACATATCCACAAGATTAGCTAAAAATCTGACAATACCAAGTGTTGCTATTGATTTTGAAAACTCTTAAAAACTAATGTGGGCGTGTAAATTGGACACCACTCTGGCATTATACAGTAAAGACAGAGATATGCATGACATATGACACAGCAATTCCACTCCTATTTGTATACCCTAAAGAAACTCACCAACAGGTACTCGCTTGTGGTACAAAAACATTATTCTAGCAGCCCTTTTTGTGAAGACCCCATACTGGAAACTCTTTTATTCATAGATCAAGACTTACAAAGTAAAACTTTAAAGAAAAGCAAGAATGTAATTTCCATGAAAGCCAGGACAGTGGTTACCTCTACTCTAAAGGTTGTGATGAGAAAGGGGCATGTGGAAACAGGAAGGTGTTTCTGGAGTGCTGGGCTTCTATTTCTTAACCTGGGTGATAAGTTTTTCCTTTATATGATTCAGTTAAACTGTACTTTTAAGTATTTTAAGCCCTTCTCTGTATATGTGTATGTTTTCCACAGTAAAATGGATTTTTAAATATACAAGATGCAATACAGGTTGCATAATAAACTAGAGTTTATATATAGAAATAAATAACAAATATATTTATTTTATACATATAAATGTATAAGAGTGTGTGTGTGTGTGCAATGAGTATCTCTAATGGATTCAAAAGATACCAGTAACAGTGGTTGCTTTTGAGGAACTGGGGGGTCAAAGGTGGGAGAGACAATTTTCATTTTATTTCCTTTTTACTGTTTGAATTTTATACCAAGTATATTACTTTTACAAAATGTGTTTTAAATGTTATTTAAAACATAACAAACAACAAAAGAAAAATTACATCTTATACTAAATGAGCCTAATATTACAGTGGGCCAAGAAAGTGGGTTCATCTCAGGTTTATTCCAGTGAAGAAGAGATTTAGATGCAAATGCTGCTTCTTTTGTAGCCACTGTTTACCTCTTTGGGATGCATGGTACCAGCTCACATCCCTGGTTTTAAGTATTTTGGTACAGGGACACCATAATGAGTTTCATCACAAACTAGTCATGAAAAAGTCACTATGGTTCTGGGAAAAACAGAACCTAAACAGGTGACTTGATGAGGCTTAAAAGTGTGTCACTGACCTACTTTGGGTTTGATCTTGATGTTTATTGGTGATGAAGGCATCTCTCTCCTGTAAACCTGACAATTCACTCCCACCCATATCACTTGGATATAATGGCAAAGTAAATCCACTAACAAGTGCCCAGAATCATGAGGTGGCTGGCACACTTACAGAACTTAAAAACAGTTCCAAGGTTTTTCTTAAAGTGTTCTGTTCTTTCAGATTGCTATAAGTGACTTACAATGTGCTTTTTAAAAAACACTCAGAAAAACTTTTCTGGATGGCAATACTCATAGGAGGAAAAATTGAGACAATCAGAAGGAAGCTCCTATCTAGTAACATGTTTAGTAATTTAGTAAAAATTTAATAATTTCAGTAATGTTTTAATGCTAGGAATATGAAGGAAAGAAAATTTTATACAATAGTTAAAACCGATATAGCTGAGAATACTTCACTTAATCCTCTTTCCTAAAGGCCCATTATGATGTCTTTTGTTTTCATCCAGTTCCAATCTCTTGCCTACTCCTCAGCTTGCTGTATCAAAGCCTTTTATGATGAGGACTACACGTACACATTCCTCAGCTTGCTTGCTTGTGTTTTTCTTTTCTTTCTTCTTCTCTCCCCTCCCTCTCTCCCCTTCCCCCCTCCATCTTCTCTTTCTCTCCCTCCCTCCCTTTCTTCCTTCTTTCCTTCCTCCCTTCCATGTATGTGGTTTGGGATCCCATTTCCAGTGACTGGTTATAAATACCCTTCCTTACAATACACTGAGGAATACACTTTTCTTCTTCTATATATTTTTACAGTTAAAAGTTCAAGTAAGGTAGTCATGCTGCTCAAGCCTTATGGTAGATGTTCTTTTGGTAAAACATACCATAGCATAGTGTGATAAAGATAAATGAAAGAAATCTACTGAAGGAAATATTTTCTGAAACTTCACTTCTTAACTTTCTTTTTAAAGAGTAATTTATGTCCTAGTTTGTTTTTTTTTTAATTTAAAGGTCCATTAGATATAAAGACTGCCTATATTAACATACAAGAAACTGTGATTCTCTAGCAAGAGTTTACAAATGATTTCATACATTTTGGTATCTAATTATAACCATTACAGCTAAATTTTATAAAGATAAGCACTCAAGATCAAAGCATCCCAATTTATTCAGTTTTAGGTTTGGACTCAGCACTTTAGAGCCATGTTCTTATTTACTGAATGCCGAGAAGTGAATCACTGCAGATTCTTGACTCATATGGTTGTGAATTCCATCAGAGGTCATTCCTTGTTAAGATACAAGTGAGATTCAAAGGTCAAGTGTAAATTTTTTAAGTAACCACCATGTTCTTGTCTTTTCTACCATAATTATAAGAAATTATGAACAGTGTCAATCTAGAATATGGCCTCCTCTGATTGCCCAAGAAGAAGAGAATGTAAACCCCAGTGCTAATATGATATTCTAATCTATAAAGCAACAGATCTTTCAGGACTCTAGGAAATAGCCAGAGGGCTGTCAATAGGAGCACCAAACTCAGGCAAGACATCTGGGACATCCACCCTGGGTTAATCTCTTAGCTTTCACAATAGGAGAACATATCAAAAAAAGAAAAAGAAAAGGAAGCCAGCAGATATACTAGGGACAATGGAATATCATGTCTGATTACAGGAGAGCTTTGCTTATCCAGTGGCCCCTTCAGATAAAACCTCTTTGAGTTTTTAATGTGTTTTGACAGGACACCTGCCTGAAGTCTTGCAGGACATCACTGAAAAGGATCTTCCTTGGTCTTTATTAGCAAATAATTTTCATAGTTGCCAAATACAAACAGAAAATGACTAGCTTAGACCATTGCTACCCTTTATTTACTTCTTATTTGCCTGGGGCATTTCTGGACCCTCTCCAAGATATAGCAACTGCTCCACACCTTCTAGTTTGTGCAAAGATGAGGCCTAGAACAACAGAGGATATCTTCCTTATAAGACATATTTCTTCCCAGAGAGGTCTGTGTTTCTTTATGTTTATAACTGTATGCAAAGGAGCTTGGAATTTGAGAGACTGTAAAACATGAAAAAGAGTTTGCAATCTGCCACATTCTAGTACTTAAGGCTCCCAAAGAAGCCATGTAGTACATCTGACTATCCTCCAACAAGAACTATCCTCTGATGTGTCTGAAAGAAAGGTGACCATCATGTGCAGACTCTTCATGGACTGGCTCTCTATTTGGACAGCTGCATAATATCGAGATCTCTGATACCCTGTCTGGGGACAAAATTTTCTCAGCTGTGCAGGTACCAGGTTATCCTGGAATACAGTGAAATAAAAATAAAACATTTCTTTTTGTCTATCGGGCAGAAAAATGATATTGCTTTGTTAAAATCTGGTTTGTTTCCCTTTTCTGTTATCTAACCAGTTCTTCAACCTGGAGCTGGAAGTGACAGACTTTAAAACGCTCTGTTACTGGTTGTTTTTTCTAATAAGCACAATGGTTTACTCCCTTTGGAGGCAGGGGCCCCATGTAATGAGTTGATGCTTCTGTTAACTCTAAGAACCCTTAATTATTTCCACCATTTTCTCCATGTGTTTCCTTCGCCGACTGTGTGAATCAGAGGCAGGCTGCTGGTTGTCAGAGACTGCAAAAGTCACCGGCCTTCCTTGTTGGCAAGGAACTGAATTCTGCAGCGTCTGAGTTCATGGACAGAGTATCCTGTCTCAGAGTTAGTGCAGCACCTTCTGTTTTTAGTTTACTGGTGATCGGGGCACATCACAAGAACTTGGAGTGCAGCTAAAGCCAAATCAGACTTGACAGAAAATTATTAGCAGGGTACAGAAGGAAAAAAGATCCCCCTTCCTTTCTGTAATCAGGTTAATATGTGCATGGAATGCTTCACTTTAAAAGGTAGTGTGTTTTGGCAAAGCTGGTTTCTTCAGCAGAATTTCAGTTCCCATTATTCGAGGCTATCCATTGCTGCTCTGGCAGGGCCTTTGATCAGTAAACTCGGTGGGGGAGAAGGGCATAGGCATATTAATAACTTCAACATGTGGCCCTTCGGCCCAGCTGTACCCTTGTCTTGGAAAAAGGCCAACTGGAAAGGGTTTTCTTAACGTGACCTATGTATGCATATTTTGGAAAGGGGTAAAGGGAAGATAGGGGTTCAAAGAAGAAATAAAATCTGGTTTTATGGTAGTTCTTTCTTTTGTCCCGGTTCCCTACTTCGGGCATTCTGCTACTGCATATTTGGATCCTATGGACTCTGGCTCCATCCTAGACTTTTACTATCTTCATTCCTTCTGCTATAATGTTATAAAGATTAAAGCTGTTGGTTTAATTTACATACTGGCTCAGGCAAGGTTAGGGAGAGGCAGGAGGCTCTGTAAGAGTCTGTTGGGATAAGAGATGAATGGGAACCAGGTGACTGAAATGGGAGTCCAGGGTCCATTTTGCCAGGACTGTATCTTTTGCCCTTTCCCCCCTGCATTGGTATTTTTGACTGTTTTATTTTAACAATTATAGGCTTTAGGCCTCATTAAATTACTGCCACAGACTAGAGCCCAGCCTGCTCTTTCAGTGTGTGTTTCCTTGTATTATTTCATACCATCTTCCTTTCATTTTCTTCTTCTGGGATGTTCATTTGCTATGTATCCCTGTCTGGTCCTCAAAAGGCTCCTGAGTGACTCTATACCATAGTCATGGAGAGCAGGCTTAGCTCATCACAAGTGGCTTTTCAAAAATGAACTCAGCTGACATTCATCTCTTGTTCCCTCTCTCTCTCCTCCTCTTCCTCCTTCAATTTTATTATATCCTTACCATTTCTTTGATCCAAATTTTCCACGTTTCTAATTCCCTAACCGTCTGATACCAACTTGTCACAGAAGATTAGCAGGGAATGATCCCAGGGATGGGATGTTATACCCAAGGGCACTGTATTACCTAGGATACAAATATGATGTCTGTAAAAAAGGCCAAAATAACAATGGTTTAAACAAGGTAGCAGTTACTTTTTGTGTCACGTAACAGTCCAAGCACGAGCAGCAGTGGGGCTGAAAAGGTGGCGCCATCGTCTCAGATACCCTGACTCCTTCTCTCCTGTTGCTTTCTTATTCTCAACACCCAGCTTCCATCATATAGTGTAGGATTGCTTCTCCAGTTCCTGTCCTCACAGCAGGAAAGGAGAAAAGTGGGGGAGGGCATGCTCCTTCCATTTTAAAAGTATTAAGTTGTACTTACTACTTCTTATATTCTACTGTCCAGAACCTAACCACCTGGCCACACTTAGCTTCCAGGGAGACTGGGACATGAATTCTTCAGCTGCTGGTTTTCTTTGCCACAGAAACCTGCTTAGCATTTTGTTTCAGATAACTATGGGCATTGTGAAATTGTGAAAGTTACAAACTGTACTAGCACAACTATGCTGTCTGCACAACTATGCTGTCTTCTTGGAAAACGTGAAAATTAGAAGGTAATAGTATGATGGTTATGTTTTGCTTGTTTTTGAACTACTGTTCTTTGATCACCTCAGGCATTTATTCAATCAACAAAGTAAGCATGCCAGATACTGTACAAGACTCTGGGCTTACAAAATTGCCTTTAACAGAGGACTTGCCTTTATGTATCTTCCCAGGTAAAGCAATCAGACAAAAATGCCAATGTGCATGAACATGGAACTTCAGGGGGACTTTCAAAACGAGTCTGTTCAGCAGATAAAAGGAAAAAAGTTAAGTAGGAATGGGATAATTAAAAAATCTTATATGCCAGAATAAGAAGATTCAAATTTATCCAGTAAAAGTCGATAATAAAATACCAAAGATAAATTGCCAAGAAATAACATGAATAGATTTCACTTTCAAGGGTATGATTCTACTAAAAAAGAGTTACTTTATCAATTTGATTACATGAAAATTAAAAAAAAATCTACTTGGTGAATAGATCAGATCAAGATGGCAGAGGAGCAAGAGGTGAAGCTAACCTCCTCCCACAAATACCTCAAAGATACATCAACATGTGGATTGATTCTCAAGGAGCATCTACTGAATGCTGGCAGAAGACCTCAGATTTCCAAAAGGGTAAGAAAATCTCCACATAACTGGGTAGGACAAAAGAAAAAAGGGAAAGAAAGAGATGAATCGGGATGGGACCTACGCCCCTGGGAGGGAGCTATGAAAGAGGAAAGTTTTCCACACCCTGGGAAGTCCCCTCATCGGCAGGGAAATCAACCAGGACAGAGGGGGAGCTTCGGAGCCTCAGAGGAGAGCGCAGCAACCAGTCTGCAGGGGGCAAAGCAGACAAAGACCTGCACAGATGGTTGGTGCTGCTGCCTGGCACTCCCCAGCCTGAGACGCTCCTCGGCTGAGGCAGACGGGGGCTGGGTGCTGAGGATCGGGATTCGGAGGTCAGACCCAGGGAGAGGACTGGGGTTGGTTGCCTGGAGACAGCCTGAGGGGGTGAGGGTGCGGTGCGGCACAACTGAGAGAGTAAGGGAAGAGCCTGGGCCCACCAGAGAGGCAAGGCACCATTGTGGGGGGCCGTGGGAGGAGAGGAGTGGGATCACCATAGGAGCTTCTTTCTCTGTGCCCTCTCTCAGGCAGCAGGGCACCGCCGACGTGACCTTCAGGGGCAGGCATGAGGCACTGATGCCATCTCAGACTCCACAGGTGGGTGCAGAATGCTGCCACCACCAAGGGTCCTGTGACCGGGTGGCAACCACTGACCCTGCCTCCCCAGGAGCATGCATGGGCCGTGCACCTGCTCACCCCCTATCAAGGGGATAACAGCCAGCATAAGCTGAGGAAAGAAATGGCAAGCATCCAAACCAAAAACAGCTCGCAAACCAAAAAAATACTAAACTCACACAAGCTACACAGAGACATTCCCACGTATAAATAGCCCTCCAAAACTACAGTAGATAATTGTTTCTCCTAAACTCACAGAGTAAGAGAAATAAAACCAAAATGAAGAAGCAAAGGAACCACTCCCAGTTAAAAGAACAAGAAAGGGACTTCCCTGGTGGCGCAGTGGTTAAGAATCCACCGGCCAATGCAAGGGACATGGGTTCGAGCCTGGTCCAGGAGATCCCACATGCTGTGGAGCAACTAAGCCGGTGCGCCACAACTACTGAGCCCATGTGCCACAACTACTGAAGCCCGTGCGCCTAGAGCCCATGCTCTGCAACAAGAGAAGCCACTGCAAGGAGAAGCCTGCGCACCACAACGAAGGGTAGCCCCCACTCACCACAACTAGAGAGCCTGTGCGCAGCAACAAAGATCGAACATGGCCAAAAAAAAAAAAGACCAAGAGAATTCCACTGAAGGAACAAACAGTGAAACAGACCTCTTCAGTCTAATAAACACCAAAGTTCAAAACGGAGGTAATGAAGATACTGAAGGAATTAAGAAAGGCTATTGAAAGAAATGCAGTTTAGTGTTAAAAGGAACTAGAAACTATAAGGAGGAGCCATGAAAACTTAGAAAATTCATTTGCCAAGATGAAAGCTGAGCTAAAGGCAATAAATAGCAGAATGAATAAAACAGAAGAAAGTATAAGTGATCTGGAAGATACAATAATGGAAATTACCCAATCAAAAAAGCAGACAGAAAATCAAATGAAAAAAAATGAAACCAATGTAAGAGACTTATGGGGTAATATAAAGCATGCCAATATACACATAATAGGGGTTCCAGAAGGAGAAGAAAGAGAAAAGGGGATTGAAAATATATTTGAAGAAATTATGGCTGAAAACTTCCCAAACCTAAGGGAAACAGATATCCAGATACAGGAAGCACAGAGTGTCCCAAACAAGGTGAACCCAAACAGAACTATAACAAGACATATTATAATAAAAATGGCAAAAGTTAAAGAGAGGATTCTAAAAGCAGCAAGAGAAAAACGAAGAGCTAATTACAAGGGAACCCCCCATAAGGCTGTCATCTGATTTCTCTACAGAAGTGCTACAGGCCAGAAGGGAGTGGCAAAATGTATTCTAAGTCTTGAAAGGGAAAAATCTGCAACACAGAATACTCTACCAAGCAAGATTATCATTTAGAATAGGAGGAGAAATAAAGAATTTCTCAGACAAGCAAAACGTAAAAGAATACAGCAATACTAAAACTACCCTAAAAGAAATATTGAAAGGTCTCCTCTAAAAAGAAAAGAAGCAAGAAGATATAGGAAGGAGGAAATCACAACTGGAAAGTATATCACTTAAATTAGCCAGTATACAGATCAAAAAGAAAAAAAAAACCTATTTGTGAAAGCGATGAAGAACACAAAGAACTGCAAGAGGATAAACATGAAGATGTGAAAGGACATGAAAATCATAAAATATGGGGAAGGAGAGTAAGAAACTGTAGATTCCTTTGTTTTTTTTAGAATGTGTTTGACCCTATCAGTCCAAAGCAAGCAGATATAGGAAGGGGTTAATATACTTGGAAAACAGAGAAACCACAAATCAAAAACATACAACAGAAGACAACATACAAAAAGAAGACAACACAAGCATCAAATAAAAGAAAATCATCAAACCACAAAAAGAAAAGCAAAAAGAAAAAGGAACAAAGAAGAAACATAGAATCAACTACAAAACGTTTAAATGACAATAAATACAGATGCATCAATAATTACCTTAAATGTCAATGGACAGAATGTTCCAATCAAATGACATAGAGTGGCAGATTGGTTAAAAAAACCAAAATCCTAGGAAACACACAGATTCAAAGTGAGGGGATGGAAAAAGGTATCTCATGCAAACGGAAATGACAAGAAAGTGGGAGTTGCAATACTCATATCAGACAAAACAGACTTTAAAATGAAGGGCTTCTCCTTCTTGCGAGGGCACTGGAATCAGAATGAACTGTTGAACAATCATCAACAGGAAGACCCTGGAACTCACCAAATAAAATACCCCACATCCAAAGACAAAGGAGAAGCCACAATGAGACAGTAGGAGGGGTGCAATCATGATAAAATCAACTCCCATAACCACTGGGTGGGCAACTCACAAACTGGAGAACTATTATACCACAGAAGTCCACCCAATGGAGTGAAGGTTCTGAGCCCCATGTCAGGCTTCCCAATCTGGGGTCCAGCAATGGGAGGAGGAATCCCCAGAGAATCGGACTTTGAAGGACAGTGGGATTAGATTGCAGGACTTCAACAGGACTGGGGGAAACAGAGACTTCACTCTTAGAGGACAAACAAAAAGTCTTGTGTGCACCAGGATCCAGTGGGAAGGAGCACTGACCCCATAGGAGACTGAACCAGACTAACCTGCTAGTGTTGGAGGATCTCCTGCAGAGGTGGGGGGTGGCTGTGCCTCACCGGGAGGACAAGCACACTGGCAGCAGAAATTCTGGGAAGTACTCACTGGCATGAACCCTCCTGGAGTCTGGAATTAGCCCCACCAAAGAGCCTGTAGGCTCCAGTGCTGGGTTGGCTCAGACCAAACAACCAACAGGGAGGGAACATAGCCCAACCCATCAGCAGACAAGCAGATTAAAGTTTTACTGAGCTCTTCCCACCAAAGCAACACCCAGCTCTACCCACCACCAGTCCTTCCCATCAGGAAACTTGCACAAGCCTCTTATTTAGCTTCATCCACCATAGGGCAGACAGCAGAAGCAAGAAGAACTACAATCCTGCAGCCTGCAGAACGAAAACCACAATCACAGAAAGATAGACAAAATGAAAAAGCAGAGGATTATGTCCCAGATGAAGTAACAAGATAAAACTGCAGAAAACCAACTAAATGAAGTGGAAATAGGAAACCTTCCAGAAAAAGAATTTAGAATAATGATAGTGAAGATGATCCAGGACCTTGGAAAAAGAATGGAGGCAAGGATCAAAAAGATGCAAGAAATGTTTAACAAAGACCTAGAAGAATTAAGAACAAACAGAGATGAACAATATATAATAACTACAATGAAAAATACACGAGAAGGAATCAATACCAGAATAACTGAGGCAGAAGAACAGAAAAGTGACCTGGAAGACAGAATGGTGGAAATCACTGCCATGGAACAGAATAAAGAAAAAAGAATGAAAAGAAATGAAGACTGCCTAAGAGGCCTCTAGGACAACATTAAACGCACCAACATTTGCATTATAGGGGTCCCAGAAGGAGAAGAGAGAGAAA
This sequence comes from Mesoplodon densirostris, assembly GCF_025265405.1. Lineage (NCBI taxonomy): Eukaryota > Metazoa > Chordata > Mammalia > Artiodactyla > Ziphiidae > Mesoplodon > Mesoplodon densirostris. Next base: position 50,560,533 of record NC_082679.1, read on the forward strand.
GGACTGACCCAAGAGAATATTTGAAGACGTTATAGTTGAAAACTTCCCTAACATGGGAAAGGAAATAAGCACCCAAGTCCAGGAAGTGCAGAGAGTCCCAGGCAGGATAAACTCAAGGAGAAACACGCCAAGACACACAGTAATCAAATTGATAAAAATTAAAGACAAAGAAAAATTATTAAAAGCGACAAGGGAAAAACGACAGATAACATACAAGGGAACTCCCATAACGTTAAGAGCTGATTTCTCAGCAGAAACTCTGTAAGCCAGAAGGGAGTGGCACGATATATTGAAAGTGATGAAACAGAAGAACTTACAACCAACAATACTCTACCCAGCAAGAGTCCCATTCGGATTTGGCAGAGAAATCAAAAGCTTTCCAGACAAGCAAAAGCTAAGAGAATTCACCACCACCAGAGCAGCTTTGCAACAAATGCTAAAGGAACTCCTCTAAGCAGGAAAGAGATTAGCAACTTAAAACAACCTTGTACATATATAGACTGCTATATCAAGACCTCTTGGGAAATTTGGTGATCTTGTGGGGCAGCCGCAACACCAGAAGCAGATATTCTCACCCCGGCTAAAGCTCCTGTCTGGGCTCCAGCTCCAGCTCCCACTCCTGCTCCTCCTCCAGCTTGAGCTCCTGCTCAGCCCAAACAGCCTCCACCAGCCTCTGCTTTAGGAAATTCACCCCCTCCTTATGCTTCAGCCTGCAAGGGACCAGAAGACATAAAGGTTTAAGAATAAAAAGGGAACCCAACACCCACAGCAGTAAAAGTCTCAATGTCCATCCAGGTATAAAACACAGCCAGGTGGCTGACAGGGTCTTGGTGCTCCGACCGAGTGCCAGGCCTGAGACTCTTGGGTGGGAAAGCCGAGTTCAGGACACTGGACCACCAGAGACCTCCCAGCCCCACATAATAGCAAATGGCAAAAGCTCTCCCAGAGATCTCCATCTCAACACTAAGACCCAGCTCCACTCAATGACCAGCAAGTTACAGTGCTGGACACCCCATAACAAACAACAAGCAATACAGGAACACAACCCCACCCATTAGCAGAGAGGCTGCCTAAAATCATAATAAGTTCACACACACCCCAAAACACACCACTGGAAGCGGTCTGGCCCACCAGAAAGACAAGTTCCAGCCTCAGCCACCAGAACACAGACATCAGTCCCCTCCACCAAGAAGCCTACACAACCTACTGAACCAACCTTACCCACTGGGGGCAGACACCAAAAACAATGGGAACTACGAAACTGTAGCCTGCGAAAAGGACACCCCAAATGCAGTAAGTTAAGCAAAATGAGAAAACAGGGAAATACACAGCAGATGAAGAAGCAAGGTAAGAACCCACCAGACCAAACAAATGAAGAGGAAACAGGCAGTCTACCTGAAAAAGAATTCAGAGTAATGATAGTAAAGATGATCCAAAATCTTGGAAATAGAATGGAGAAAATACAAGAAATGTTTAACAAGGACTTTGAAGAATTAAAGAGCAAACAATGATGAACAACACACTAAATGAAATTAAAGTTTCTCTAGAAGGAATCAATAGCAGAATAACTGAGGCAGAAGAACGGATAAGTGACCTAGAAGATGAAATAGTGGAAATAACTACCACAGAGCAAAATAAAGAAATAAGAATGAAAAGAATTGAGTTTCCATGAAAATTCAGAAATTTTTTGTCCTAGTTCCATAAAAAATACCATTGGTACTTTGATAGGGATTGCAGTGAATCTGAAGATTGCTTTGGGTAGTATAGTCATTTTCACAAAGTTAATTCTCCCAATCCAAGAGCATGCTATATCTCTCCATTTGTTTGTATCATCTTTAGTTTCTTTAATCAGTGCCTTACAGTTTTCTGCATACAGGTCTATTGTCTCCTTAGGTGGGTTTATTCCTAGGTATTTTATTCTTTTTGTTGCAATGGTAAATGGCACTGTTTCAGAAAGAGAAAAACTAATACCATATGCTAACATATATATATGGAATTAAAAAAATGGTTCTGAAGAACCTAGGGGCAGGACAGGATAAAGATGCAGATATAGAGAATGGACTTGAGGACACGGAGAGGGGTAAGGGAAAGCTGGGTCGAAATGAGAGAGCAGCATGGAATATATACACTACCAAATGTAAAATAAATAGTTAGGGGGAAGCAGCCACACAGCACACGGAGATCAGCTCGGTGCTTTGTGACCACCTAGAGGGGTAGTATAGGGAGAGTGGGAGGGAGATGATAGAGGGAGGAGATATAGGGATATATGTATATGTATAGCTGAATCAGTGTTACGCAGTAGAAACTAACACACCATTGTAAAGCAATTATACTCCAATAAAGACGTGAAAAAAAAAACAATTGAGGACAGTCTCAGAGACCTCTGGGACAACATTAAATGCACCAACGTTTGAATTATAGGGGTCCCAGAAGAAGAAGAGAAAAAGAAAGGGACTGAGAAAATATTTGAAGAGATTGTAGTTGAAAACTTCCCTATTATGAGAAAGGAAAGAGTCAATCAAGTGCAGGAAGCACAGAGAATCCCATACCAGATAAATAAAAAGAGAAACACACCAAGGCATATATTAATCAAACTATCAAAAATTAAATACAAAGAAAAATATTAAAAGCAGCAAGGGAAAAGCAACAAATAACATACAAGGGAATCCACATAAGATTAACAGGTGATTTGTCAGCAGAAACTCTGAAAGCCAGAAGGGTGTGGCAGGACATGTTTAAAGTGATGAAAGGGAAAAATCTACAACAAAGATTACGATACCCAGCAAGGATCTTATTCAGATTTAAGGGAGAAATTTAAACCTTCACAGACAAGCAAAAGCTAACAGAATTCAGCACCACCAAACCAGCTTTTCAACAAATGCCAAAGGAACGTCACTAGCCATGAAACACAAGAGAAGGAAAAGACCTACAATAAAAAACCCAAAACAATTAATAAAATGGTAATAGGAACATATATATCAATAATTACTTAAATGTAAATGGATTAAATGCTCCAACCAAAAGACACAGACTGGCTGAATGGATACAAAAACAAGACCCGTATCTATGCTGTCTACAACAGACCCATTTCAAACCTATGGACATATACAGACTGAAAGTGAGGGAATGGAAAAAGATATTCCATGCAAATGGAAATCAAAGAAAGCTGGAGTAGCATTTCTCATAGACTTTCAAATAAAGACTATTACAAGAGACAAAGAAAGACACCACATAATGATCAAGGGATCAATCCAAGAAGAAGATATAACAATCGTAAATATTTATGCACCCAACATAGGAACACCTGAGTACATAGGGCAAATGCTAACAGCCATAAAAGGGGAAATCGACAGTAACACAATCATAGTAGGGGACTTTAACACACCACTTTCACGAATGGACAGATAATCCAAAATGAAAATAAGGAAACACAAGCTTTAAATGATACAGTAAACAAAGTAGACTTAATTGATATTTATAGGACATATCATCCAAAAAAACAGAATAGACTTTATTCTCAAGTACTCACAGAACAATCTCCAGAATAGATCATATCTTGGGTCACAAATAAAACCTTGGTAAATTTGAGAAAATTGAAATCGTATCAAGTATCTTTTCTGACCACAATGTTATGAGACTAGATATCAATTACAGGAAAAAAAAACTATAAACAATAAAAAAACATGGAGGGTAAACAATACACTACTAAATAACCAAGAGATCACTGAAAAAATCAAACAGGAAATCAAAATATACCTGGAAATAAATAACAACAAAACATGATGACCCAAAACCTGTGGGATGCAGCAAAAGCAGTTCTAAGAGGGAAGTTTATAGCAATAAAACCCTATGTCAAGAAACCAAAAACATCTCAAATAAACAACCTAAACTTACACCTAAAGCAATCAGAGAAAAAACAAAAAACCCACAAAGTTAGCAGAAGGAAAGAAATCATACAGATAAGATCAGAAATAAATGAAAAAGAAATGAAGGAAACGATAGCAAAGATCAATAAACAAAATTGATAAACCATTAGCCAGACTCATCAAGAAAGAAAGAGAGAAGACTCAAATCAATACAATTAGAAATGAAAAAGGAGAAGTAACAACTGACACTGCAGAAATACAAAGGATCATGAGAGAGTACTACAAGCAACTATATGCCAATAAAATGGACAAGCTGGAAGAAATGGACAAATTCTTAGAAAAGCATAACTTTCTGACACTGAACCAGGAAGAAACAGAAAATATAAACAGACCAATCACAAGCACTGAAATTGAAACTGTGATTAAACATCTTCCAACAAACAAAAGCCCAGGACCAGATGGCTTCATAGGTGAATTCTATCAAACATTTAGAGAAGAGCTAACACCTATCCTTCTCAAACTCTTCCAAAATATAACGGGGCGAGGAACACTCCCAAACTCATTCTACAAGGCCACCATCACCCTGATACCGAAACCAGACAAAGATGTCACAAAAAAAGAAAACTACAGACCAATATCACTAATGAACATAGATGCAAAAATCCTCAACAAAATAATACCTAACAGAATCCAACAGCACATTAAAAGGATCATATGCCATCATCAAGTGGGTTTTATCCAAGGAATGCAAGGATTCTTAATGTATGCAAATCAATCAATGTGATACACCATATTAACAAATTGAAGGAGAAAAACCATATGATCATGTCAATAGATGCAGAAAAAGCAGAAAAAATTCAACATCAATTTATGATAAAAACCCTCCAGGGAGCTTCCTTGGTGGCTCAGTGGTTGAGAGTCTGCCTGCCGATGCAGGGGACGCGGGTTCGTGCCCGGGTCTGGGAAGATCCCACATGCCGCAGAGCAGCTAGGCCCATAAGCCATGGCTGCTGAGCCTGCACGTCCGGAGCCTGTGCTCTGCAACAGGAGAGGCCACAACAGTGAGAGGCCCATGTACCGCAAAACAAACAAACAAACAAACAAAAAAATCCCTCCAGGAAGTAGGCATAGAGGAAACTTACCTCAACATGATAAAGGCCATATATGACATACCCACAGACAACATCATCCTCAATGGTGAAAAACTGAAACCATTTCCACTAAGATCAGGAAGAAGACAAGCTTGCCCACTCTCACCACTATTATTCAACATAGTTTTGGAAGTTTTAGCCACAGCAATCAGAGAAGAAAAAGAAATAAAAGGAATCCATATTGGGAAAGAAGAAGTAAAACCATCACTGTTTGCAGATGACATGATACTATACATAGATAATCCTAAAGATGTTACCAGAAAACTATGAGAGCTAATCAATGAATTTGGTAAAGTAGCAGGATACAAAATTAATGCACAGTAATATCTTGAATTTCTAAATGCTAATGATGATTAATCTGAAAGAGAAATTAAGGAAAGACTCTCATTTACCATTGCAACAAAAAGAATAAAATACCTAGGAATAAATCTACCTTAGAAGACAAAAGGCCTGTATGCAGAAAACTATAAGACACTGATGAAAGAAATTAAAGATGATACAAAGAGATGGAGAGATATGCCATGTTCTTGGATTGGAAGAATCAGCATTGTGAAACTGACTATACTACCCGAAGCGATCTACAGATTCAGTGCAATCCCTATCAAACTACCACTGACATTTTTCACAGAACGAGAACAAAAAATTTCACAATTGGTATGGAAACACAAAAGACACTGAATAGCCAAAGCAATCTTGACAAAGAAAAACAGAGCTGGAGGAATCAGGCTCCCTGACTTCAGACTATACTACAAAGCTATAGTCATCAAGACAGTATGGTACTGGCACAAAAACAGAAATATAGATTTGTGCAATGGAACAGGATAGAAAGCCCAGAGATAAACCCACGCACATATAGTCACCTTATCCTTGATAAAGGAGGCAAGAATACACAAAGGAGAAAGGACAGCCTATTCCATAACTGGTGCTGTGAAAACTGGGAAGCTACATGTAAAAGAATGAAATTAGAATACTGCCTAACACCATACACAAAAATAAACTAAAAATGGATTAGAGACTTAAATGTAAGGCCAGACACTATCAAAGTCTTAGAGGAAAACATAGGGAGAACACTCTATGATGTAAATCACAGGAAGATCCTTTTTGACCCACCTCCTAGAGAAATGGAAATAAAAACAAAAATTAAAAAATGGGACCTAACAAACTCTAAAGCTTTTGAACAGCAAAGGAAACCATAAACAAGACCAAAAGACAACCCTCAGAATGGGAAAAAAATATTTGCAAATGAAGCAACTGACAAACGACTAAGCTCCAATATGTACAAGCAGCTCATGCAGCTCAATATCAAAAAACAAATATCCCAATCACAAAATAGGCAGAAGACCTAAATAGACATTTCTCCAAAGAAGATATACAGATTGCCAACAAACACATGAAAGAATGTTCAACATCATTAATCATTAGAGAAATGCAAATCAAAAGTACAATGAGGTATCACCTCACACCAGTCAGAATGGCCACCATCAAAAAATCTACAAACAAGAAATGCTGGAAAGGGTGTGGAGAAAAGGGAACCGCCTTGCACTGTTGGTGGGAATGTCAATTGATACAGCCACTGTGGAGAACAGTATGGAGGTTCCTTTAGAAACTAAAAATAGAACTACCATACGACCCAGCAATCCCACTACCAGGCATATACCCTGAGAAAACCATAATTCAAAAAGAGTCATGTACCACAATGTTCACTGCAGCTCTAGTTACAATAGCCAGGACATGGAAGCAACCAAAGCATCCATCGACAGATGAATGGGTAAAGAAGATGTGGCACATATATACAATGGAATATTACTCAGCCATAAAAAGAAACAAAATTGAGTTATTTGTAGTGAGGTGAATGGACCTAGAAACTGTTATACAGAGTGAAGTAAGTCAGAAAGAGAAAAACAAATACCGTATGCTAACACATATATATGGAATAAAAAGAAAAAATGGCTCTGAAGACCTAGGGGCAGGACAGGAATAAAGATGCAGACGTGGAGAATGAACTTGAGGACACAGGGAGGGGGAAGGGTAAGCTGGGTCGAAGTGAGAGAGACATACGGACATATATACACTACCAAATGTATAACAGCTAGTGGGAAGCAGCCGCATAGCACAGGGAGATCAGCTCGGTGGTTATTGTCCTCCTAGAGGGGTGGGATAGGGAGGATGCGAGGGAGACGCAAGAAGGAGAAGATATGGGGATATATGTATATGTATAGCTGATTCACTTTGTTGTACAGAAGAAACTAACACACCATTGTAAAGCAATTATACTCTAATAAAGATGTTAAAAAATAAAAGCCTCATGGGAACAGCAAACCCAAAAACTACAATAGATACACACAAAAAGAAAAAGCAACCCAAACACAACACTAACGATGGTCATCAAACCACAAGAGAACAAAAGAGGAAGAAAAGAAAAAAGACCTACAAAAACAAACCCAAAAGAATTAAGAAAATGGCAATAGGAACACACATATCAATAATTATCTTAAATGTAAATGGATTAAACGCATCAACCAAAAGACATAGAATGGCTGAATGTAAACGAAAAGAAGACCTGTATATATGCTGTCTACAAGAGACCCACCTCAGACCTAGGAACACATACAGACTGAAAGTGAGGGGATAGAAGAAGGTATTCCATGCAAATGAAAATTAAAAGAAAGCTGGAGTAGCAATACTCATATCAGACAAAATAGACTTAAAAATAAAGACTGTTATAAGAGACTAAGAAGGACACCACATAATGATCAAGGGATCAATTCAAGAAGACGATATAACAATTGTAAACATATATGCACTCAACATGGGAGCACCTCAATATATAAGGCAAATACTAACAGCCATAAAGGGAGAAATCGACAGTAACACAATAATAGTGGGGGACCTTAACACCCCACTTGCATCAATGGACAGACCATCCAGACAGAATATCAGTAAGGAAACACTGGCCTTAAATGACACATTTGACCAGATGGACTTAATTTATATTTATACAGCGCTCCATCCAAAAGCAGAAGAATACACATTCTTCTCAACAGCACACGGAATATTCTCCAAGATTGACCACATCCTGGGCCACAAAGTGAGCCTCAGTAAATTTAAGAAAACTGAAATCATATCAAGCATCTTTTCCAAACACAATTTGATGAGATTAGGAATAAACTACAAGAAAAAAAAACTATAAAAAATACAAAGATGTGGAAGCTAAACAATATGCTACTAAACAACCAATGGATCACTGAAGAAATCAAAGAGGAAATCGAAAAGTTCCTAGAGACAAATGAAAATGAAAACATCTATGGGATACAACAAAAGCAGTTCTAAGAGGGAAGTTTACAGCAATACAATCTTACACCAGGAAATAAAAATATCAAATAAACAACCTAACCTTACACCTAAACCAACTAGAGAAAGAAGACCAAACCAAACCCAAAGTTAGCGGAAGGAAAGAAGTCATAAAGATCAGAGCAGAAATAAATGAAATAGAGACAAAGAAGACAATGGCAAAGATCAATCAAACTAAGAGCTGGTTCTTTGAAAAGATAAATGAAATTGATAAACCTTTAGCCAGACTCATCAAGAAAAAAGGTAAGGGACTCAAATGAATAAAATTAGAATGAAAAAGGAGAAGTTACAACTGGCACCACAGAAATACAAAGGATCATAAGAGACTACTATATGCAATGATATGCCAATAAAATGGACAACCTGGAAGAAATGGACAAATTCTTAGAAAAGTACAGTCTCCCAAGACTGAACCAGGAAGAATTAGAAAATATGAATAGACCAATCACTAGCACTGAAATTGAAACTGTAATTTAAAAACTCCCAACAAACAAAACTCCAGGACCTGATGGCTTCACAGGTGAATTCTATCAAACAGAGAAGATTTAACAGCTATTCTTCTGAAACTGTTCCAAAAAATTGCAGAGGAAGGAAAACTCCCAAACTCACTCTATGAGGCCATGATCACCTTGATACCATAGATATCATACCATACCATAGACACCATAGAGAAATATATTACAAAAAAAGAAAATTACAGACCAATATCACGGATGAACATAGATGCAAAAATCCTCAACAAGATACTAGCAATTCGAATCCAACAATACATTAAAAGGATCATACACCATGATCAAGTGAGGCTTATCCCAAGGATGCAAGGGTTTTTCAGTATCCTCAAATCAATCAGTGTGACAAACCACATGAACAAACTGAAGAAGAAAAACCATATAATCATCTCAATAGATGCAGAAAAGCTTTTGACAAAATTCAACACCCATTTATAATAAAAACTCTCCAGAAAGTGGGCATAGAGGGAATCTACCTCAACATAATAAAGGCCATATATGACAAACCTACAGTTAGCTTCATATTCAATGGTGGAAAGCTGAAAGCATTTCCTCTAAGATCAGGAATAAGACAAGGATGCCCACTATCACCACTTTTATTCAACATAGTTTTGGAAGTCCTAGCTATGGCAATTAGAGAAGAAAAAGAATGAAAAGGAATTGGAAAAGAAGAGGTTAAACTGTCACTGTTTGCAGATGACATGATACTATACATAGAAAATCCTAAAGATGCTACCAAAACTACTAGAGCTCATCAATGAATCTGGTAAAGTTGCAGGCTACAAAATTAATACACAGAAATTTGTTGCATTTCTATACACTAACAATGAAAGATCAGAAAGAGAAGTTAAAGAAACAATCCCATTTACAATTGCATCAAAAAGAATAAAATGCCTAGGAATAAACCTACCTACGGAGACAAAAGAACTGTACTCCGAAAAGTATAAGACACTAATGGAAGAAACTGAAGATGACACAAACAGATGGAAAGATATACCATGTTCCTGGATTGGAAGAATCAATATTGTCAAACTGAGTATACTACCCAAGGCAATCTACAGATTCAATACAATCCCTATAAAATTACCAATGGCATTTTTCACAGGAAAAAAATCTTAAAATTGTATGGAGACACAAAAGACCCCAAAAAGCCAAAGCAATCTTGAGAAAGAAAAATGGAGCTGGAATAACCAGGCTCACTGACCTCAGACTATACTACAAAGCTACAGTCATCAAAATAGTATGGTGCTCACACCAAAATAGAACTATAGATCAATGGAAAAGGATAGAAAGCCCAGAAATAAACCCACACACCTATGGTCAATTAATCTATGACAACGGAGGCAAGACTATACAATGGTGGAAAGACAGTCTCTTCAACAAATGGTGCTCAGAAAACTGGACAGCTACATGTAAAAAAAAAAATGAAATTAGACCATCTTTAACACCATACACAAAAATAAGCTCAAGATGGATTAAAGACCTAAATCTGAGACTGGACACTATAAAACTCCTAGAGGAAAACATAGGCAGAACACTCTGACATAAATCGCAGCCATATCTTTTCTGATCCGTCTCCCAGATTAATGGAAATAAAAACAAAAATAAACAAATGGGACCTAATAAAACTCAAAAGCTTTTGCACAGCAAAGGAAACCATAAATAAAAGGAAAAGACAACCCACAGATAGGGAGAAAATATTTGCAAATGATGTGACCAACAAGGTATTAGTCTCCAAAATTTACAAACAGCTCATGCGGCTTAATATCATCAAAACAAAAAGCCCAATCGAAAAATTGGCAGAAGACCTAAATAGACATTTCTCCAAAGACATACAGAAGGCCAAGAAGCTCATGATAAGATGCTCAACATCACTAATGATTAGAGAAATGCAAATCAAAACTACAGTGAGATACCATGTCATACCAGTCAAAATAGCTATCATCAAAAAATCCACAAACAATAAATGCTGGAGAGGGTGTGGAGAGAAGGGAGTCCTCCTACACTGCTGGTGGGAATGTAAATTGGTACAGCCACTATGGAGAACACTATGGAGGTTCCTTTAAAAACTAAAAATAGAACTATCATATGGCCCTGCAATCCCACTCCTGGGCATATATCCGGAGAGAAACACGGTCCGAAAGGACACATGCACCCCAAAGTTCATTGCAGTGCTGTTTACAACAACCAAGACATGAAAGCAACCTAAATGCCCATCTACAGAGGAATGCAGAAAGATGTGGTAAATATATACAAGGGAATATTACTCAGCCTTAAAAAAGAATGAAATAATGCCATTTGCAGCAACATGGATAGACCTAGAGATTGTCATACTGAGTGAAGTAAGTCAGACAGAGAAAGAGAAATATCGTATGATATCACTTATATGTAGAATCCAAAAAGAACTTATACAAATGAATGTATTTACAAAACAGAAATGGACACACAGAACTAGAGAATGAACTTATGGTTACCGGCAGGGGTGGGGAAGGGTGAATGGAAGGGATAGTTAGGGAGTTTGGGATTGACATGTACACACCGCTAGAGTTAAAAAGGATAACCAACAAGGAACTACTGTATAGCACAGGGAACTCTGCTCAATGTTATATGGCAGCCTGGATGGGAGGGGAGTCTGGGGGAGAATGGATACATGTATATGTATGGCTGAGTCACTTTGCTGTGCACCTGAAACTATCACAACATTGTTAATCATCTATACTCCAATATAAAATAAAAAGTTTAAAAAATTTAAAAATTAAAATGACAAATACTGAATCAAAAAAATAAAATAAGACAAAGGCCTTAAAGAAAGATAAAGAAGGACACTATATAATGGTAAAAGAATCAATACAAGAAGACTATTTTACACTTGTAAACATATATGCACTTAATACAGGAGCACCCAAATACATAAAACAAATACTAACAGACATAAAGGGAGAAATTGATGGGAATACAATAATAGTAGGAGACATTAACACCCCACTCACATCAGTGGACAGATTTTCTAGACCAAAAATCAATAAGGCAACAGAGATCCTAAGTGATACAATAGAATTGTATATTTACAGGACATTACATCCAAAAAAAAAAACCAGAATACACATTCTTTTCATGGAACATTCTCTAGGATTGATCACATCCTAGGGCACAAAACTAACCTCAACAAATTTAAGAGTGTAGAAATTATTTCAAGCATCTTCTCTGACCACAGTGGCATGAAAGTAGAAATCAACCATATGAAAAGAAATGAGAAAAAAAAAAGATTACATGGAGACTAAACAACATGCTACTAAAAAACCAGTAAGTCAACAAGGAAATCAAAAAGTAAATTTAAAAATACCTTGGGACAACAGACAATGATAACACAACCATACAAAATCTATGGGATGCAGCAAAAGCAGTTCTTAAGAGGGAAGTTCACAGCAATACAGGCCTTCTTCAAAAAACAAGAAAAATCTCAAATAAACAACCTAACATACCACCTAAAAGAATTCCATAGTTAGGGAGTTTGGGATTGACATGTACATACTGCTATGTTTAAGATGGATAACCAACGGGGACCTACTGTATAACACAGGGAACTCTGCTCAATATTATGTGATGACCTAAATGGGAGGGCAGTCTGAAAAGGAGTGGAAACATGTGTATGTGCGGCTGAATCACTTTGCTGTGTGTCTCAAACTAATACAACACAGTTAATCAACTGTACTCCAATATTAAATAAAAACTTTAAAATAATAAAATAAAATTTAGCTTTTGGCCAACTCTATAAATAAAGTAAAACCCATTGAATTATATCTAAAAAAGAATTAGAAAAAGAAGAACAAACAAAACCTAAAGTCAGCAGAAAGACGGAAATAATAAAAATCAGGAAGGAAAAAAATTAACAAACAGATTTTAAAAAATAGAAAAAAATTCAATAAAACCAAGAGCTGGTTCTTTGAAAGGGTAAATGAATTTGAAAAACCTCTGGCCGAAGTCACCAAGAAGAATAGAGAGACAGCCCAAATAAACAAAATAAGAAATGAAAAAGGAGAAATCTTAACTGATACCATAGAAATTTAAAAAAATCATAAGAGGATACTATGAACAATTATATGCCAACAAATTTGATAACCTCGAAGAAATGGACAACTTTCTATAAACATAAGCCCACCAAAATTGAATCAAGAAGAAATAGATAATTTGAACAGATGAATCACTAGAAATGAAATAGAATCTGTAATAAAAAAAATAAAAAAAGAACTCCCTATAAACAAAAATCCAGGACCAGATGGCTTCACAGGCAAATTCTACCAAATATACAAAGAAGAACTTATACCAATCCTTTTCAACCTCTTCCAAAAGATCAAAGAGGAGGGAACACTCCCAAAGACATTCTATAAAACCACTATCACTCTGATACCAAAACCAGACAAAGATACCACCAAAAAAGAAAATTATAGGCCAATATCTTTGATGAATATAGATGCAAAAATTCTCAAGAAAATATAAGCAAACCAAATCCAACAACATATAAAAACGATCATACACCATGACCAAGTGGGATTCATCCCAAGTTCATAAGGATGGTTCAATGTACACAAGTCAATCAATGTAATACACCACATTAACAAAAGTCAAAAATCACATGATCATCTCAGTAGATGTAGAAAAAGCATTTGACAAAATTCAATATCCATTCATGATAAAAACTCTTACCAAAGTGGGTATAGAGGGAACATATCAACATAATAAAAGCCATTTATGACAAACCCACAGCCAATATAATACTTAATGGTAAAAAGCTGAAAGCCTTCCCGCTAAACTCTGGAACAAGACAAGAATGCCCACTCTCACCACATCTATTCAACATAGTATTGGAAGTCCTAGCCACAGCAATCAGAGAAGAAAAGGAAATCAGACAGGAAAAGGTATCCAAATTGGAAGAGAAGAGGTAAAACTGTCACTATATGCAGATGACATAATACTTTATGCAGAAAACCCTAAGGACTCCACACAAAAACTACTAGATAAAATAAATGAATTTATCAAAGTAGCAGGATACAAGATTAACATTCAGAAATCAGATGCATTTCTTTACACTAACAAAGAAATATCAGAAAGCAAATGTAAAAAAACCATACCTTTTAAAATTGCAACAAGAACAAAATACTTAGGAATAAACCTGACCAAGGAGGTGAAAGACTTATACATTGAGAACTATAAAACATTAATAAAGGAAATTAAAGAGGATTCAAATAAATGGAAAGATATCCCATGCTCTTGGATTAGAAGAATTAATATTGTTAAAATAGAAATACTACCCAAAGCGGTCTACAGGTTGAATGCAATCTATCAAATTACCCATGACATTTTTCACAAAACTAGAACAAATAATCCAAAAATTTATATGGAACCATAAAAGACCCAGAATTGCCAAAGCAATACCGAGGGGGAAAAAAACAAAGAAGGAGGCATAACTCTCCCAGAGTTCAGACAATACTACACAGCTACAGTAATCAAAACATTATGGCATTGGCACAAAAACAGACATACAGATCAACGGAAAACAATAGAGAGCCCAGAAATAACCCCACACACCTACGGTCAATTAATATTCAACAAAGGAGGTAAGAATATAAAATGGGAAAAAGACAGTCTCTTCAGCAAGTGGTGCTGGGAAAATTGGACAGCTGCATGTAAATCAATGAAGTTAAAACACACCCTCACACCATGCACAAAAATAAACTCAAAATGGCTTAAAGACTTAAACATAAGACATGAAACCATAAAATTCCTAGAAGAGAACACAGGCAAAACATTCTCTTACATAAATTGAAGCAATGTTCTCTTAGGTCAGTCTCCCAAGGCAATAGAAATAAAAACAAAAATAAACAAATGGGACTTAATCAAACTTACAAGCTTTTGCACAGCAAAGCAAACCATAAAAAACAAAACAAATGTACAAACAAAAAACCCCCAAAATACAACCTATAGGATGGGAGAAAATATTTGCAAATGATGTCACAGACAAGGGCTTAATCTCCAAAATATACAAATAGCTCATACAACTCAACAAAAAAACCACAAACAACCCAATCAAAAAAATGGGCAGGGCTTCCCTGGTGGCGCAGTGGTTGAGAGTCCACCTGCCAATGCAGGGGACATGGGTTTGTGCCCCGGTCTGGGAAGATCCCACATGCTGTGGAGCAGCTGGGCCCGTGAACCATGGCCGCTGAGCCTGCACATCCGGAGCCTGTGCTCCGCAACAGGAGAGGCCACAACAATGAGAGGCCTGCGTACCGCAAAAAAAAAAAAAAAAAAAAAAAAAAAAAAATGGGCAGAAGACCTAAATAGACATTGCTCCAAAGAAGACATACAGATGGCCAGGAGCCACATGAAAAGATGCTCAACAACACTAATTATTAGAGAAATGCAAATCAAAACTACAATGAGGTACCACCTCACACTGGTCAGAATAGCCATCATTAAAAAGTCTACAAATGACAAATGCTGGAGAGGGTGTGGAGAAAAGGGAACCCTCTTATACTGCTGGTAGGAATGTAAGTTGGTGCAGCCACTATGAAAAACAGTATGGAGGTTCCTCAGAAAACTAAAAATAGAACTACCATATGATCCAGCAATCCCATTCCTGGGCATATACCTGGACAAACTATAATTCAAAAAGGTATGTGCACCCCTATGTTCATAGCAGCACTATTCACAATAGCCAAGACATGGAAACAACCTAAATGTCTATCAACAGATGAATGGATAAAGAAGATATGGTACATATATACAATGGAATACTACTCAGCCATAAAGAAAACAAAATAATGCCATTTGCAGCAACATGGATGCAACTAGAGATTATCATGTTAAGTGAAGTAAATCAGAAAGAGAAAGACAAATACCATATGATATCACTTATATGCGGAATCTAAAATATGGCACAAATGAACCTATCTACAAAACAGAAACAGACTCACAGACATTGAGAACACAGTTGTGGTTGCCGAAGGGGAGTGGGAGAGGGAGAGGAATGGACTGGCAGTTTGGGGTTAGTAGATGCAAACTATTACATTTAGAATGGTTAAACAACAAGGTCCTACTGTACAGCACATGGAACTATATCCAATACCTGAAATAAATCATAATCGAAAAGAATATGTTAAAAATAAAAAGGTATATATGTGTATAACTGAGTCACTGTGCTGTACAACAGAGACTGTCACAACATGGTAAATCAACTATACTTTAAAAAAAATCTACTTGGCACCAACATCATGAACAAAATCAAAAGATGAATGACAAAGTGAGAAAGATATTAACCACACGTAAGACAGACAAGCGGCTAATTTCCTCATATAATAATAATAATGATAATAATAATAATAAAACAATCTAAAAAACAATAACACAAGAGAAAATTACCAAGATATGAACAGAAAAAATAAATTACTAATGGAATTTATTCATTAGTAGTACGCTACACGAAATATGCACAACCTCCTAAAAGAAATTAAAATAAAAACTTGACATATTACATCCAAAGTTGCTTATACACCTTATTGGTGAAGATCATGGGAAACAAGCACTCAGAGCAAAAAAGGATTAAAGTAAAAGGATTACTTTATAATAAAAAAAGGTAAATAGACTCTAAAATAGCTCCCAATAATCCCTGCTTCCTGGTATTGATGCCCCTGTGTAATCCTCTCCACTTAAGCGTGTGCTGGACCTAGTGACTCTCTTCTAACCAAAAGAATATGGCAAAAGTGATGAGATATTATTTCCAAGATTGAATTACAAATAATTCTAGCTTCCATCTTATTCACTCTCTTGCTTTCTCCCTCACTCACTCTGAGGGACACCAACTGCTGCATTGTAAGCTGCTTTTTGCAGAGACCCACATGGCAAGGAGCTGATTATTTCTAGCCAATAGCCAGTGAGAGAACCTGAGACCTGCCAACAGCATGTGAGTGAGTTTGGAAGTGGATCTTCCCACATTTGAGCCTTAAGATGACTGCAGCAGCAGCCAACAATTTGATTGCAGCCTTATGAGAGTTTCTGAGCCTGAGGAGTTAGCTCAGCCACACCAGATTCCTCACCCACAAAAACTGCATGATAAATGATTGTTAAAAAGACACAGCTTTGGGACAATCTGTTACATAGCAATAGATAAATAATACAGATTTTCATAACTGTGGAACTGGGGTGCTGCCTTGGCTTTGGAAGCAGACAGTGGGCAGAGGCTGGAAAGACTTTGAGGAGCATGTTAGTGAAAGCTTAAATTGCCTTGAATAGACTCTTAGTAGAAATATGGACTTTGAGGATGCTGCCATTAAGGGCACAAAAGAAGTGAAGAACATGTTAGTGGTTATATAGAAAAAGAGGGATCCTTGTTAATGAGTGGTAGAAAGCTTAGCAACACTGTTGCCTTCATTAACATGGAAAGCAGGATATGTGTTGAATGAACTGGGTGACCTACCTGAGATTCCCAAACAATCTGCTGAGATTACTACTTAATTTTTTCTTGCTGTTTATAATAAAAATGAGAGAACAGAGAGATATATGGAAAGAAGAATGGTTAAACAAAAATGAATCAGAACTGGAGAGTTATGGTAAGATGGTGGAGTAGGAAGCACCAGGAATTCATCTCCATACCTAGACAACATTTGTCCTGGAAGAATCTGCTTGATATAACTTTTGGAACTCTAGAGTCAATTAAAAAGCTTGCAGCTTCCATGGGAAGACTTGGACAGTAAATTACAATAATTTAGGCCAATTTCATCTCTTAGCTCAGTAGCAGCTACCCATTGCCCACCCCCTAAACCAGTGGCAGGCAGCCATGTACGTGTTCAAGGAACAGCTTGCAGGTAACCTGCCAGAGCCAATGCAGGCAATAAAAACCCTGTCCTCCAGTATCAAGGATCTATGCTCTGCTGACTTCTGCTTCTGATTGCAAAGGTATAGACAAAGAGATGGGTGGCCATTGTTGCAACCCTCACCACCACTGCTGCAAGCCCATCCCTTTCACCTGAAGCGGCTTCTAGGAGATTTAAAAGGTGGGTCCATTTCCCCCCTTTCATTTTTGTCTCTCCCCCCTTGTGGAGCCAGACATTTAAAGACTAGAATATTCAGAAGCAACCACATATAAAGGGGAATTTAGAAAGTCACTGTACATACCAAGGGAAAGGTACAGACTCAGAAAAGCCCTGAGAGGACTTTATGAAGTTTATAATTCAGGCTGATTGCTGACACAGAGGTAGGTTATAATTTTAAAAACAAAAAAAGTAAACCCTGGGAAACAGAAAGACTCTTTTTAATTAAATCAACAGACTGTCCACTGAATCAACAGAAACTGTCTCTGACAAAGATGACAGGTTAACCAGACAAAGATTTTGTCTCTTATAATAGTCTTTATTTTAAAGTCTATTTTGTCTGATATGAGAATTGCTACTCCAGCTTTCTTTTGATTTCCATTTGCATGAAATATCTTCTTCCATCCCCTCACTTTCAGTCTGTATGTGTCCCTAGGTCTGAAGTGGGTCTCTTGTAGATAGCATATATATAGGTCTTGTTTTTGTATCCATTCAGCCAGTCTGTGTCTTTTGGTGGGAGCATTTAATCCATTTACATTTAAGGTAATTATCGATATGTATGTTCCTATTCCCATTTTCTTAAATGCTTTTGGTGTGTTATTGTAGGTCTTTTCCTTCTCTTGTGTTTCCTGCCTAGAGAAGTTCCTTTAGCATTTGTTGTAAAGCTGGTTTGGTGGTGCTGAACTCTCTCAGCTTTTGCTTGTCTGTAAAGGTTTTAATTTCTCCATCAAATCTGAATGAGATCCTTGCTGGGTAGAGTAATCTTGGTTGTAGGTTTTTCTCCTTCATCACTTTAAATATGTCCTCCCACTCCCTTTTGGCTTGCAGAGTTTCTGCTGAAAGATCAGCTGTTAACCTTATGGGGATTCCCTTGTGGGTTATTTGTTGTTTTTCCCTTGCTGCTTTTAATATGTTGTGTTGTTTTTTTTTTTGGTACACGGGCCTCTCATCACTGTGGCCTCTCCCGCTGCGGAGCACAGGCTCCGGACGCGCAGGCTCAGCAGCCATGGCTCATAGGCCTAGCCACTCCGCGGCATGTGGGATCTTCCCAAACCAGGGCATGAACCCATGTCCCCTGCATCGGCAGGCGGACCCTCAACCACTGCACCACCAAGGAAGCCCCAGGACTACAGTTTTTGTATGTTATTGAAGTTAGGCTGGTATAAATTCAAATTAGAGTATTATAACTTAAGGATGTTAAATGTAACTCCCACGGTAACCACAAAGAAAACAGCTATAGAATACAGAAAGAAATGAGAAGGAAATTTTACTTTAAAAAATACACAAAAGAGGGCCTCCCTGGTGGCGCAAGTGGTTGGGAGTCCGCCTGCCGATGCAGGGGATACGGGTTCGTGCCCCGGTCTGGGAGGATCCCATATGCCGCGGAGCGGCTGGGCCCGTGAGCCATGGCCGCTGGGCCTGCGCGTCCGGAGCCTGTGCTCCGCAACGGGAGAGGCCACAACAGTGAGAGGCCCGCATACCGCAAAAAGAAAAAAAAAAAAATACACAAAAGAAGACAGTAATGAAGGAAATGAGGAATGACATACCTGTAAGGCATACTGATAACAAAATGACAGAAGATGGATATCATAGAAAGTATCTTCTCTAACCACAACAGGAAGATTTAGAAATCAGTAGGAAAAGGAAAACTGGAAAATTCACAAATTTGTGGAAACTAAACAACACACTCTTAAACAACCAATGGGTCAAAAAAGAAATTACAAGGGAAATTATAAAATACTTAGAAATGAATGAAAACCCAAATACAACATACCAAAATTTATGTCACACAGTGAAAGCAATGCTAAAGGAGGTAATTGATACTATAAATACTTAAATTAAAAAAGAAGATCTCAGATCAACAACCTAACTTTATAGCTTAAATGAGAACAAAAAGAAGAACAAAGTAAACCCAAAGCTAGCAGGAGGGAAATAATAAAGATTAGTACAGAGATAAACAAAACAGAATAGAAAAACAATAGAGAAAATCATTGAAAACTTGGTCCTTTGAATAGACTAACAAAATAGACCAACCTTTAGCTAGAGAGAGTAATAAAAAGAGAGAAAGAGCAAAGACTCAAATGACTAAAATCAGATATGTATGTGGGGGCATTAATACCAATTCTACAGAAATAAAAAGGATTATAAGAGAATACTATGAACAACTGGATGTCAACATATTGGATAACCTAAATGAAAAGGACAAATTCTTAAAAACAAACAACCTATCAAGAATAAATCATGAATAAACAGAATATCTGAATAGACCTATAATTATTAAGGAGATTCAATCAGTAATCAAAACCTCCAGAGAAAGAAAAGCCCTTTATCTGATTACTTCACCAGTGAATTCATCCACACATTTAAAAAAGATCTAATACAATCCTTCTCAAACTTTTACAAAAAATAGAAGAGGAAGGAACATGTCCTAACACATTCTAAGAGGACAACATCGTCCTGATACCAAAGCCAAACAAGGGCACTTCAAGAAAATTAAAAACTAATGTTCCCTATGAACACTGATGCAAAATCCTCAACAAAATACCAGCAAACCTAATTCAGCATATTAATTCAGCATATACCCCATGACCAAGTGGAAATTATTCCTGGAATCTAATTTAATATGAAAACTGATTAATGTTATATACCACATTAACAGAATAAAGGGAAAAAACCCACATGATAATCTCAATTGATACAGAAAAAACATTTGACAAAATTCAACACCTTTTAATGTTAAAAAATATTCAGCAAACTAGGAATAGAAAGAAACTACCTCAACATAATAAAAGTCATACATGAAAAACCCAAAGCATACATTATACTCAATCATGGAAGACAAAGATTTTCCTCTAAAATCAGGAAAAAAGCAAAAATGCCTGCTTTGGGCACTTCTATTAAATATAGTACTGAAAGTTCTAGCCAGAGCAATTAAACAAGAAAAAGAAATAAGAGCTATCCAGATTTAAAAGGCAGAAGTAAAAGTATATCTGTTCATAGGAGACATAATCATATATGTAGAAAGCCAAAAATATTCCACCAAAAAAACCGTTAGAAATAATAAACAAATTCAGCAAAATAGAAGGATACAAAATCAATACTCAAAAACCAGTTGTGTTTCCACAGTCTAAAAGTGAAGAATTTGAAAAGGAAATTAAGAAAACAATTCCATTTACAATAGCATCAAAAAGAATAAAATACCGTGCAATTAACTTAACCAAGGAGGCTAAACACTTGTACAATGAAAACTACAAAACGTTGCTGAGAGTAAAGAATTTCCTGAAAACTATGAGACACTGCGGAAGGCAATTGAAGTAGACATAAATAAATGAAAAGATACTCCGTGTTCATGGAGAGGAAGAATTAATATTTTTTAAATGTCCAAAGTACCCAAAGCCATTTATAGATTTAATGCAATCCCTATGAAAATTCTAATGACACTTTTCATAGAAATAGAAAAAACAATCCTAAAACTCATACAGAACTACAAAAGATCCTAAATAGCTGAAGCAATCTTAAGAAGAACAAAGCTGGAGGCATCATACTTCCTGGTTTCCAACTATATTACAAAACTACAGCAATCAAAACAGCATGGTACTGGCAAAAAGACAGACACATAGACCAATGAGACAGAATTGAGAGTCCAGAAATAAACCCATGTATATATGGTCAACTAATGTTTGACAAGGGAACCAAGAATATTCAATGGGGAAAGGATAATTACTTCAGTAAAGATATTGGGAAAACTGAATATTCACACATAAAAGAACTTTGACTCATATCTTATAGAGCTCACAAAAATTAACTCACAATGGATTAAAGACATAAATGTAAGACCTGAAACCATAAAACACCCAGAAGAAAAGACAGAGGAAAAGTTCCTCAGCATTGGTCTTGGCAATCACTTTTTGTACATAACATCAAAAGCACAAGCAACAAAAGCAAAAGTAAACAAGTGAGGCTACATCAAAATAAAAGGCTTTGTGCAGCAAAAGAAATAATAAAATGAAAAGGAAACCTACAGAATGGGAGGAAAGATTTACAAGCCATATATCTGATAAGAAGATAATATCCAAAATATACAAAGAACTCATACAATTCAATAGCAAAGAAACAAATAATCTGATTAAAAATGGGCAAAGGACCTGAATAGACATTTTTCAAAAGAAGATATACAGATGGACAACAGGTACATCAAAAGATTCTCAGCATCACTACTCATGAGGGAAACGGAACTCAAAACCACAAGGAGATATCACCTCACACCTTTAAAGTGGCTACTATCAAAAAGACAAGAAATAACAAGTGTTGACGAGGATGTGGAGAAAAGGGAACCCTTGTACACTGTTGGTGGTAATGTAAATTGGTGCAGAAACTATGGGAAAAAAGTATGAAGTTTGCTCAAAAAATTGAAAATAGGACTACCATACGATCCAGCAATTCTGCTTCTGGGTATTTATCTGAAGGAAATATAATCACTATCTCAAAGAGATATTCTGCACCCCCATGTTCACTGCAGTATTATTTACAATAGGCAAGATATGGAAATAACCTGTGTCCATCAACAGATGAATGGATAAAGAAATGTGATACACACACACAATGGAATATTATTCGGCCATAAAAAAGAAGGAGGGACATCCCTGGTGGCGCAGTGGTTAAAAATCCGTCTGCCAATGCAGGGTACATGGGTTCAATCCCTGGTCTGGGAAGATCCCACGCACTGCGGAGCAACTAAGCCTGTGCACCACAACTAATGAGCCTGAACTCTAGAGCCCATGAGCCACAACTACTGAAGCCTGCTTGCCTAGAGCCCATGCTCCACAACAAGAGAAGTCACCGCAATGAGAAGCCCACGCACCACAATGAAGAGTAGCCCCCACTTGCCGCAACTAGAGAAAGCCCGCGCACAGCAACAATGACCCAATGCAGCCAAAAATAAACAAATAAATAAATGTATTAAGAAAAAAAGAAGGAAATCCTACCATGTGAGGGCATTATGCTAGATGAAATAAATCAGACAAAGAAAGACACTGCATGATCTCACTCATGTATAGAGTCTACAGTCTACCAAACTCGTAGAAACAGAGAACAGACTTGTGGTTTCCAGGGGCAGGGAAAATGACTGAAGGTTGTAAAAGGTACAAACTTCCATTTATAAGTTCTGGGGATCTAGTACAGCATGGTGACTATAGTTCACAATACCATATACTTGAAAACAGCTAAGAGAGTAAATCTTAAAAGTTCTCACTATACACGCATACACGCAGTGGTAACTAGGTGGGGTGATGGGTGTGTTAACTACCTTATGGTGGTAATCACTTTGCAATATATACATATATCAAGTCATTGCATGTATACCTTGAATTTACACAATGTTATATGTCATTTATATCTAGGAAAAAAAAGAAATTAAAGAAGACATAAATAAATGGAAACACATCCCAAGCTCATGGATTGGAAGACAATGTTGTTAAGATGTCAAAGTGATCTACAGATTTGATCAAAATCCCAAAGATTTTTTGGAGAAAAAGAAATCTAAGGGCTCCCCTGGTGGCGCAGTGGTTGAGAGTCCACCTGCAGGGGACACGGGTTCGTGCCCCGGTCTGGGAAGACACCACATGCCGCAGAGCGGCTGGGCCCGTGAGCCATGGCCGCTGAGCCTGTACTCCGCAATGGGAGAGGCCACAACAGTGAGAGGCCCGCTTACCGCAAAAAAACAATCAAAAAAGAAACCTAAATTCATAAGGAATCTCATGGGACTCAGACTAGCTAAAAAAAATCTTGAAACAGTACAATAAAGTAGGAGGACTCATACTTACGATTTCAAAATTTACTATAAAGCTATAGTAATCAAAATACTGTGGTACAGACATAAAGACATACATATAGACCAAAGAAATAGAATAGAAAGCCCAGAAATAAACCCTCACATATATGGCTGTCATAGACTGGACTGTGTCCCCTTCCCAAATTCATATGTTGAAGCCCTACCCTTTCATATAAGTGAATTGGAAATAGGGCCTCTAAAGGGGTGACTAAGGTTAAATGAAGTCATAAATGTGGAGCCCTAATCAGATAGAACTGGTACCCTTAAAAGAAGTGGAAGAGATACCAGAGCACTCTCTCTTCCACGTGAGGGCACAGCAAGAAGGCTGGGATCTGAAAGCCAAGAAGAGAGCTCTCACCAGAACCTGACTATGTGGGCACCCTGATCTTGGATTTCCATCCTCCAAAACTGTGAGAAAATAAATCTCTATTTTTTAAGCCACCAAGTCTATAGTATTTTGTTAAGTGTGTTTTACCACAATTAAAAAACTTCTTTTAAGGAATCGGAACTTGATGGTTTTGAAAACTGTAGCCTCCCCAGATTTAAAAGAAACTAACATTAAGAAATAGTCTCCAAGGAAAGTTCATACTGTATCACTGCAAGGAGAGCCCTGGCCTAAAGGTGACACCAAGGTGTGAATGTAAAAACCTTTGTTAGGCTATGAAAGATAAAAGGTGGTACCTTCAGAGGACTATGAAGAGTCACACAAAGGGCCTTTTTAAAAAGATTAAGGGTGTGCTTCATGGATCCTCTCAAACAATAGGATCTCTAGGAAGCAGAAGAGCTTTGTCCTACAGATTTCTAGGAGATAAAGGAGGGCTTAGCTACAAGAGTTTTCTGGTTGTGACTTTTGTTTAATGAAGTGAACCCTAATGACATTCACAGGGGCCCCACACTTTTTTTCAAGAATTATTACCAGCAAGAACTCGGCCAGCTTGATCTGAAAGGGCCCAAATGAAAAGTACAGTAAAAAATAAAAGAGACCATTAGACCCACCCTTCCCCTCACCACCAAACTCTACTGGCAGGAAAAGCAGAACAATTTCTTGTTGAAGTTGTTCTGAAACAACTTCTTGACTGTAACCAGTGGTACTTTTCTTGAAAAAGGAAGGATGACTCTCAGGGTGAAACCAAGAAGCCCAAAGAGCAAAGTCAAAACCTGTGGAGAATCATTAGGTCTTGAGACCTAATCAAGGAACTTCCAACATTGGTCTAACTGGATCTCAAAATTGCAATGGACCAGAGACTCTTGTGTCTCCCATACCCCCCTTTTTTTGAACAAAAAATGTCCATAGTGGTTTTCCTATGCCTGCCTCACTATTGCGTCATGTGGATGGGAAGGAACTTTACAGATTGAGAGGAACTGTAAGAGTTGTACTTAAGAAATATGCCTGACTGTTCGTGGGAATGTAAATTAATACAGCCACTATGGAGAACAGTATGGAGGTTCCTTAAAAAACTAAAAATAGAACTACCATACGACCCAGCAATCCCACTACTGGGCATATACCTTGAGAAAACCATAATTCAAAAAGAGTCATGTACCACAATATTCATTGCAGTTCTGTTTACAATAGCCAGGACATGGAAGCAACCTAAGTGTCCATCGACAGATGAATGGATAAAGAAGATGTGGCACATATATACAATGGAATATCACTCAGCCATAAAAAGAAACGAAATTGAGTTATTTGTAGTGAGGTGGATGGACCTAGTGTGTCATGTGTCATACAGAGTGAAGGAAGTCACAAAGAGAAAAACAAATACTGTATGCTAACACATATATATGGAAGATTTAAAAAAAATGGTTCTGAAGAACCTAGGAGCAGGACAGGAATAAAGATGCAGACGTAGAGAATGGACTTGAGGACACCGGGAGGGGGAAGGGTAAGCTGGGACGAAGTGAGAGAGTGGCATGGACATATATACGCTACCAAATGTAAAATAGATAGCTAGTGGGAAGCAGCCGCATAGCACAGGGAGATCAGCTCCATGCTTTGTGACCACCTAGAGGGGTGGGATAGGGAGGGTGTGAGGGAGGGAGCTGCAAGAGGGAAGAGACATGGGGATATATGTATATGTATAGCTGATTCACTTTGTTATAAAGCAGAAACTAACACACCACTGTAAAGCAATTATACTCCAATAAAGATGTTAAAAAAAAAAAAGAAATATGCCTGAAGAGCCTCATCTACAACAGGGTGTGATTTGATGATAAGGATCTGAACTATGAGCTGATGCTTTAACTCGATGAGACTTTGGGGGATCTGGGAGTGGGGATGAATATATTTTGAATGTGCGAAGGACAGGAGTCACTGGACATAAGGAAGACTATAATAAACAGCCTCTAAAATGGTCCCCAATGATCCGTGCTTTGTAATATTTATGCCCTTGTGTAATGCCCTCCCTTTGATTGTAGGCTGTACCTAGTGACCCTCTTCTAACCAAAAGAATGTGGCAAAGTGATGATGTCACCTGAGATTAAGCTACAAAAGAACTCTTGCTTCCACCTTGGTCATTCTCTCTCTTGCTTTTTCCCTCACTCACCCTGAGGACACCTACTACCATGTTGTAATTGTCCTGTAGAGAGGCATACGTGGCAAGGCGCTGATATTTCTAGCCAATAGCCAGTGAGGACCTGAGTCCTCATAACAGCCAGGTAAGGAAGGCTGGAAGCTGATCTCTCACAGTTGAGACTTAAGATCACTGCAGTCTTGGTTGACACCTTAACTGCAGTCTTGTGAGAGACCCTGACCCAGAGGACTCAAACTGTACCTAGATTCCTGATCCAGAGAAACTGTGAAATAATAAATATTTGTTGTTTAATACTGTTAAATTTGGTGGTAATTTGTTATATAGCAATAGATAACTAATACACTCATAATGAAGATCTAACAATCAGTAATATTTATGTTCAATGTGTATTCAATATACTTATTATATTTATACTACATATATACATACATAATATAGTCTTTTTTCTTTTTTTCTTAAGGGATAGTTTATTTACAATATTATATAAGTTTCAGGTGATTATACTGTCTTTTTAAGAATCTTGGAACATTCACAAAAGTTATTAAGCCCTCAAAAAAAAAAATCAACAAATCCCAAGATATAGAAATAATACAGATAAAATTCTCTGATCAAAAGGGGAAAAACACCCTAGGATATTTTTACAACTTTCTTAACAACTCTTGGAACAAAAAGGAAATCAAAACCAAAATTACACAATTTCTTTCTTAAAAATAACAAAAGAGCACATATCAGTTCATATAGGATAACCACAGAGCTCAGAAAAAAATATGTAACCTTAAATATTTATGTTAATTTATAAGTTATCCAAAGAAGAATAAAAGTTTAAGTTCCCAATTCAAGAAATTAGGGGGCACCAACAAACCATTTAGCTAATAAGTTGTCTAAACAAGAAAAAAGGTAGAAATCATAAATATAAAAATTAGGATGGGGAAATAATATTTTATAATAAATATTAGTCATTATGCTACACACCTTAAAATATGCAGTATTCTATGTCAATTGTATCTCAATAAAAGTGAAAGAACAACAATGGGAAAATAACAGATTCAGAGGAAATATAAAACAAATTACAACAAATTACTTTGTTTAACTCTATATATTTAAAATATTATTGAAACGGATGAATTTTTAGGAAAAAATCATGGAAATGTACCTCCAGAGGAGAGAGCAAATCTAAATGGATTAAGTACCATAGAAAAAGAAAAAAAATTTTTAATTATTAAAGAGCCCCTCTTCCCCCTCAAAATGTACCAAGCCAAGAAGTTTTCAGTAGTTCACTTTTCACCACTATTATTTTGCAGTATTATAGAGTAGCTGATGCAATTAGATGAGAGAAAGAAATAGGTCTTAAAAGCTGGAAAGGAAAAGGAAAAGCTGTTATTGTTTGTAGGAAGTACAATGCCTATTAGACCTTTTCAGGTTCTATAGGTAACATATTCCATGACTAGAAATAGTGCTCTGGCCCACATATTGGGTAATAAAGAAGGCTGCCAGTTTTGAATGAGTCCAGGAACAGGAAAGAGCTCTGGAGAAGGTACAGGCGGTAGTGCAAGTGGCTCAGCCTCTTGAGTCATACAATCCAGGAGACCACAGGGTGTTGTAGGTATCAGTTGTGATAAAGGGTGCAGTGTGTTTGTAGCAAGCTCTAGGGGAAGAATCACAAGGTCTGAGGTCCTAGAGCAACCATGACTGCTGTAGCATAAAATTACATGATTTTTAAAAAACACCTTCTGGCATGATACTGGAACCTGACAGATCGAATATCTGACCACAGGATACCTAGTGACTGTATATCCAGAACTGCTGAACCCAAGTCATAAAGTTAACTTGGCCTACTAGTAATCCATTATAAGATATAAATAGGACATAAAGGATAATCATGAGCAGTACCAAAGGATACACTTAAGTTGCATGAGCAGGTAGACCAGACCCCCATATCATCCACTATAGTTCACCAGAGCCCTCCCTTGCTCATATCTATGGCTTATGTACAACCCATGTACAATACATCCATATACAATACACCTATGTAAAGCATGTGAAGGAGGTGGATAAAGCCTGAACTTTGAGGTAATTAATGGTTAGACTCAAGCCCAAAATGGATGGTAGTTGCATTACAGTCTCATTCAAGGGTAACCTTTAAAGACAGTGGAGAGAGACAATCTTCCCAATGGTCAGAGCTTCAGGCAGTGGTCATCCACTCTGTATGGAAGAAGTGGCTTGTGGTAAGAATATGTATGGACTAATGGGCAGTGACAAATGGCCTGGCCTATTGATGAGGGATCTGAAAGGTAAGAATGAAAGACAAGGAGCCCTAGGACAAGGCATATGCATAGGCCTATGAGAGTAGACATGAAGTGTAAACATCTTTGTATCACACAGTAGCATTCACCAGGAAGCATCAATCATGGAAAGAGCATTAAACCACCAAGTAAACAAAATGACTTGGTGAGTTAATATTACTCCATTTTTGTCATAGGCCATGCAGTTCAATGGGCCTATGAATAAAGTTACCAGAGTGGCAAAGATGGAGGCTATTCATGGGGCCAGCATCCCAGACTCTAACCAAGGCTGATATAGCTACTGTTGTCTCTAAATGTGCAAGCTGCAAGCAACAGACACCAATACTGAGCCTTCAACATGGTGACCAGCCACTAGATGTAATGTTGAATACATTTCATCCTGGAAGGGCCAGCTGGTTTTGGTTTTTGTTTTTTTCTCATAGGAATTGATGATACCTATTCCACATGTGGGTTTGCCTTTCCTTCTCTCAGGGCCTCAGCCAGCACTACTATCTAAGGGCTTAAGGAATACCTATTCCATAGGCATGGAATCCCACACAACATAGCATCCAACCAGGGAAGCCACTTTACAATAAAGGTAGTGTAGAAGTAGGTCCATGGGATCCACCTGTTGAATCATTTATTGTACCATCTAGAAGCTGCCAACCTAATAGATCATTGGAAAAGACTGCTGAATGGTAAAGCTAAAGCAACACCTCAAAGGCAATACCCTTCAAGGATGGGGAGCCATCCTCTAGATCATGGTATACACCCTGAATCAGAGACCTTTATGTGGTGCCTGTGTCCTCAGTAGGACACAGCATCCAGGAGACAAAGAATGGAAGCAGGAGGGGCTCCCACTTAACCATCACTTTTCACGAATCCAGGGGAGCTTGTGTTTCCCAGCTCCACAAATATGGGCTCCACAGAGTTAGAGGTTCTGGTCCTCAAAGAGGGAACACTCTCATCAGGAGATATAGCAAGAATTCCTTCAAATTGGTATTCTGTAGCTACAAGCTACAGCTGCAACATGAGTACTTTAGGCTCCTTGTAAGAGGAGTCACCACCCTGTCAGGGGATAATGATCCCTTGAACAACAGAAGAAAATAGGGTGTCTGCCACACAGTGGGGCAAAAAGGAACATTTGTGAAATTCAGGTGACACAATTGGGCATCTCTTGGTATTTCCTTGCCCAAATGTGACTTAATTGTCAAGGGCAATCCTTAGCCTGAGATGAGTATGGCTAGCAAGGACCCAGGCCCCTCAGCAATGAGGATTTGTTTGAGGTCACCCTACCAGGCAAGCCAGTGAAACAAGCAGAGCTGGTAGCTGAAGGTGAAAGGAACTTAGAATGAAAGTGGAATTTGGAGACAATGTGTACCCGTTGTAATACTGAGACCAACTTGTCACAGCGAGGTTGTAGTTCATCCTGCTAATTTCCCTATTCTAAGTTTCCCCTTAGGAATAGAGGCCCACCGGAGCCCTGGAGGAGCTGCTTTGTATTATTCATGGGCATAATACAAAAGGTGAACCGTGGCGGGCATGGAGATGCACTGCTCAGATTCTTGTTTATGAAAGAATCTGCTGCCCAGTGAGGTCCGCTGACAACTGCCAGCTGTTAATTTCAGCAGGGTCTGCTTCAGCTTTTGAATCAAGGTCATGCTTTTCCCAGTGCAGTGCCTGGGGAATGACTGAGCAAAGCAGCAGTAGCTGAAGGCATATTCTTCTCAGGGCACTCCGAGCAATGACTGGACTAGGTGGTGGTACCAGTGCCTAGCCAACGCCTGACAAATGCAGGACTCCTCTGATAGGGGATCTTTGCTCTGGAGCCCCTCATAGGGCTGACAAAGACTCAGTCAGGTCAATATCATAGACTAATCCCTTCTTTCTCCCTGCCCAGCTGAGCTTCTTCCTCTTCCTTTCAAAGGTGTTATTTGCACTCCTAACTCCATCTTAGCAACTGCTTCTCAGGGAACACAACCTAAGTCATTGATGTAAGCCTGATATTTTTTCTCCTTATAAGTGACATAAACTTTTTGCCTGACTATCTGAAGGATGCATTCATTATTTTTTGGAATCTGATAACTTTACTAGGATAAAATTCATTTGGGGTCAATTTTGTCCAACATAAAGAGTGTGGTCCTTTCAATACGAAACAGATTAAGAACTTTCATTTTGGGAGTGTTTCTTAAATTATATCTTTAAATATTTGTTCTATTTTCTTTTTGCTTTCTTATCTGGGACTACAGTCATGCATGTGTTAGAACTCCTTTGTCTTGTATCTCTCTCTTTCTCCTTCAAACTCTTTTAAACTAATTCTTCATTTTTATTTAATGTTCAATCTTCTCATTTCTATCTTCTATTTGTTTTATGAATGTTAACTCACTCTGTTCCTTTCAATGTAACCTTCATCCAGTTCTTTTCTTCTACTTCTTTAATTATAACCAATATTTTATTTCCTTCTGTTGTTTCACAATCACTTCACTGAATTCTTGCATTTATGCTTTGTGGTCTTCATTCTAGAAGTGATTTCTTCATTCTTCATCTTTTGTTTTTTTGAAATTATTCCTTATTTACCTCCTTGAGCACCTTAAATATATTTACCTTAAGAAATCAACTCTGTTTAGAGTGAATTCATATTGTGATTGCTAATTTGGCTGGTTTCTTTCAGATGAGTAAACTTGTTCCTCTGTTTGGAATTTTTAGCTATTTTGAGGTTTATTTCCACCCCACCTCTCTTCTTTCAGTGTTCAATCCAATCCCTAATCAAGTAGGCTTATGTTTACCTCCACCCAAATCCTGATCCCCCAGTTGAGAATGATGTCTGATAATGGCATGTTAGGATTTCTACCCCAGGAAGCTGATATGGGGAATATCCCTGATGCTGTCACAAAGCTCACAGGAAGCTTGGTTCTGCTCTGGTTATGAGAATGTATCTTCCTCCAAATGTATCCTGAGTTTTCCTGAAAGGCACAGCCCAACATAGTGACCAGAAACTTTTTCCCTCAGACTTCTTTCATGAAAAGATCACTTACTCCAGCCCCTCAATTCATGTTGTGATCTGGGATTCACACCCTTGGTTCAGATGGAGCACCTGAAGTACTCCTTATCTCACAGGAGCTACACTCACGGCAAATACTGCTCTTTTGTTTTTTACACCCACAACACAGAAGGACATTGACTTCAGCTCCACTTACCATTTTGCTTTTCTATTCTACATTTGGTCCACAGAGATATTGATTTGTTTCGAAGTTTACCTCTGTCTTTTGATGCTTTAATATTTGATTGAACATCGCCAAGTGTTGGAGCATTTCATATCATAAACTTAAGAAGTCATTGTGACTGGAAATTCCCTAAAGGTGGCATTTAAAATAGGAAGTCTTTAAGAAACGTTTTTGGACAAGTGAAAGAGCATTTGGGAAAAAACTGACTCGGATCCTTACCTCATATCTCTTATTAAAATAAATTTTTGGTGAATTAAAGATAAAAACTTTAAAATGAAGCCACTGAGTTATAAAAGATTTCTTAAAGAGAACACAGAAAGTGCTAAATATAAAGGAAAAAACAGACTCACCAGAATGCTGGTGAGGGTGTGGAGGAACTGGAACTCTAAGACATTGCTGGTGGGGGTATAGGATAGTTAAACGGCTTTCGAAAACTGGTGATATCTACTAAAGCTAACTGTAGGTCTATCAGAGGTCGTATCGGTGAAGTCATAGCCCCAGCCAAAGTCACACAGTAAGGAAGCGGAGGAAATGATGTCTATTTGATATCTGAGCCTTTGTTCTTTACTGCTACTCTGCTCTTCCACCATAACCCAGGTCCTTCTAAAAACACAGCAGTGCCTTAAATGAACTTTATTTCTTTTTCTGGTTCAATGTTACTTGAATCTGTTTAAAATGAAAACCTTTATCATAGCCTGGCACTTGGTTGATTGTGGGGGTTTACTAAGCACCTTAACAGAAGTGTAGAACTCAAGTACTGGATCAAGATCAGAAGCAACAAATAAAATCTTAGAAGTTATTTCCTGATGTTAAGTTCACTATTGTCCCTCCCAATACACATCAGAATTATTTTTAAAAACTGTTTTGTCTTGCTACTATTTGTCTTGGTTGTAGCCCTCAGTGTCCAGAATGTCCTCACCTTCCTCCGCCAGCCAAATTTCAAGGTCATGGTCTTGCCTAGTATTTCCATTTCTGATGTCATCTGCCTATTATCTCAGAGTCCTCTGTAGTCTCATGTTTGTGAGTCTACTAAACCTAATGGTATTTCATTACTTAAGGATCTCATCTGAAATCAGTTACCTGGAATTCATCATAGTTTTTTTATTCTAGAAAATTCATTTCTAGAGTCAAGATTGTGGAGGTGTAGGAGGACATGGAATTCACTTCTCCCCACAAATGCATCAGGAATACATCTACAAATGGAACAGTTCTCACAGAGCACCTGCTGAACACTAACAGAGGACCTTAGACACCTAAAAGGACAAGAAAGATCCTCATGTAACTGGGTAGGATGAAAGAAAGAAGGGAAAAGAGAGAGAGGAAGCAGGACAGGATCTGTGCCCCTGGCGGGGAGCTGAAGGAGAGGTTCCCACACCCAGGGGAGTCCCATCACCAGCAGGGAGATCAGCTGGGGGAGAATGGGAGCTTCAGGGGCTCAGACGAGAGTGCAGCAACCAGTCTGTGGCAAGCAGGACAGAGTGAGACCCACACAGAGGGTCTGTGCCACAGCCCTGCATGCCCCAGCCTGAGACGTGTGTCCACCATCGCGGATGGGAGCTAGGTGCTGGAACGAGGGATTTGGAGAGCAGTCTCAGGGAGAGGACTGCTGTTGGCTGCAAGGAGACAGCCTGACAGGACAGGGGTGAGGAGCTCCACAACTGGGAATGCTTGTGGAGGAAGCCTGGACTGCCATAGAAGTGAAGCACCATTGTTGAGAGACACACGAAGGGCGAGGCCACCAATGCAGCCTCTCTCCCCACGCGCCAGCCCCTGCCTCTGTGGGCATCAGGAAGGGCTTCCGCCGGGGCGGGGGCGCTCACAAGCCCCCAGCTACCGCCTTCTCCACCCCCGCCCTCCCAGGGCAGGCTCGCGTGCCCCCAGGCGCCACCTACTCTGCCCACTCCTGTTCAGGCAGGCTCATGCACTCTGGAGCACCCTCGGGAGCAGACGCCTGTGGCTGGCCCACAAGCACATGTGGGACTGAAACCACAGCTGAGCCCCAGGGGTGGTGCAACTAAGAAAGAAGGACTGAAATCTCTCTTGTGGCTGAGTGAACTGCGGATTTACACCCCCAAGACTGGCTTTGTAAACTCAGCGCCTGCAGAACATCTGAATGGACAATGAGTGCTCCCACGGTTGAGACGGATCTAGCTTTAGCAGCTGTGGACTTTGTGGGCATGTACATGTGGGGGTTGGGCCAGGCCAGAGTCTGAGCTGCCTCCAAAGTGCCCATAGCAGGTCCAGATCCATGATTATTGCAATCCTGGGACCTGACTTCAGTGGATCTATGCTGGTGGACTGTTGAAAACTATGCTGGAGAGACGCCAGGGCCAACTGCAGGCATACTCACAGTTAAGATGGGGCTGAGAGCAGTGCCAACAACAGTGTAATCTAAGAGCTCAAACAACGGGTGAAAGGTGACACAACAGAGCACACTTATAGGTAAACACCTACAGAGGAAGAATACTCAGTGGCTTCTCTCCCAGTGGGAGGGCTCCAATCCCACCTACCTTGTACTGCAGATCAGAAACACAGCTAAGAAACAGATCTGGGGGCTTCTACTCCAACAACTAGGGA
The DNA here is from genome assembly GCF_025265405.1 of Mesoplodon densirostris. Lineage (NCBI taxonomy): Eukaryota > Metazoa > Chordata > Mammalia > Artiodactyla > Ziphiidae > Mesoplodon > Mesoplodon densirostris. The sequence continues at coordinate 50,594,943 of NC_082679.1, forward strand.
GCACACCCTGTCCCTGACAGGTCAGGGACAACCACAGAGCAAATGGGAGGCCCTGCTCAATATCCAGTGCAGGCTCTGGACACCACAACATGTCACACCCCCTTATCAAGGGGATAATGGCCAGCATACACTGAGAAAAGAAGTGGCAGATATCCATACTAAAAACAGTCTTTGCACCAAAAAATATTAAACCCATGCAAGCTACACAGGGATGTTCTCAAATAAAAACAGCCCTCCAAGACAGTCTGAGTGTCTGGCATTGAGAGGAAGAACCTCTATAGCATTTAGCCTTGAAGGCCAGCAGGGCTGGAGTGCAGGAGCTCCACAGGGCTTGGTGAAACAGAGACTCAACTCTTGAAGGACACACACAAGGTCTCATGTGCATAAAGACCCATCACAAAGCAGTATCTCCATAGGAAACTGGGCTAGACCTACGCTACCTAGGGGTCTTGGAGGGTTTCCTGGGGAAGTTAGGGTCAGTTACAGCTCACTGTGGGGGCAAGGACACTGGTAGGAGAGGCTCCAGGGAATACTGATTGGCATCAGCTCTTCCATAGGTCCCAATTTTGGCACCAAGACCCAGACCCACCCAACAGCCTGCAGGTTCTAGTGCTGGAATGCCTCAGGCCAAACAACCAACATGATAAGAGCGCAGTCCCATCCATCAGCAGACAGGCTGCCAGAAGTCATACTGAGCTCACAGTCACCTCAAAACACACCCCTTGGCACAGCCCTGCCCACCAGAGGCACAAGACCCAGCTCCACTCACCAGAGGGCAAGCACCAGTGCCTCTCACCAGGAAGACTGCACAATCCCCTGGACCAACCTCACCCACCAAGAGGTAGACACTAGAAGCAAGAGGAACTACGATCCTGCAGCCTTTGGAAAGGAGACCACAAACACAGAAAGTTAGATAAAATGAGAGGACAGAGAAATATGTTACAGATGAAGAAACAAGATAAAAACACACAAGAACAACTAAATGAAGAGGAGATAAGCAATCTACCTGAAAAAGAATTCAGAGTAACGATAGTAAAGATGATCCAAGATCTCAGAAAAGAAATGGAGGAATAGACCAAGAAGATACAAGAGATGTATTTAAATAACAAACAAACAGAGATGACCAACAAAATAACCGAAATGAAAAACACACTAGAAGGAATCAATAACAAAATAACTGAGCTAGAAGAACGAATAAGTGAGCTGGAAGACAGATTTGTGGAAATCATCCCCACAGAGCAGAATAAAGAAAAAAGAATGAAAGGAAATGAGGACAGTTTAAGAGATCTTTGGGACATTAAACACACCAGCATTCACATCATAGGGGTCACAGAAGAAGAGAAAGGGAAAGGGCCTGAGAAAACATTTGAAGAGATTAAGCCAAAAACTTCCCTAACATGGAAAAGGAAAGAGTCATCCAAGTCCAGGAAGCACAGAGAGTCCCATACACGATAAACCCAAGGAGGAACATGCTGAGACACATAACTAAAAAAATTAATACAAAAAAATATTAAAAGCAACAAGGGAAAAGCAACAAATAATATATAAGGGAATCCCCATAAGGTTATCAGCTGATTTTTGAGCAGAAACTCTGCAGGCCAAAAGGGAGTGACACAATATATTTAAAGTGATGAAAGGGAAACCTACAAACAAGACTACTCTACCCAGCAAGGCTATCATTCAGATTTGAAGAAGAAATCAGAAGCTTTACAGACAAGCAAAAGCTAAGAGACTTCAGCACCACCAAACCAGCCTTACAACAAATACTAAAGGAAATTCTCTAGGTGGGGAAAGCTCACTGGTATAGGCAAACATACAGTAAAAGGAGGAAATCATCCACACACAAATATGATATTAAAAGAGGCAACCATCAGAATAGGAGAGTACAAATGCAGGAAATGGCAACTGCATTTGAACTTAAGAGAACAGCAACTTAAAACAACATTGTACATATACAGACTGCTATATCTAAACTCAAGAGAACTGCAAACCAAAAACTTAAATAGATACACAAACAAAAAAGAAAAACACAACCCTAAAGAGAGTCAAACCATAACAGAACAAAAGAGGAAGGGAAGAAAAGGGAAGAAAAAAAGAAAAAGACTGGAAAAAACTCATCTGAAACAATTACGAAAATGGCAATAGGAACATACACATCAATAATTACCTAGAATGTAAATGAATTAAATGCTCCAAACAAAAGACATAGACTGAGTGCATGAATACAAAAACAAGACCTGTATATATGTTATCTACAAGAGACCCACTTCAGACTCAGGGACACATATAGACTGAAAGTGAGGGGAGAGAAAAAGATATTCCATGCAAATGGAAATCAAAAGAAAGCTAGAGTAGCAATACTTATATCAGACAAAATAGACTTTAAAATAAAGACTGTTACAAGAGATGAGGAAGGACACTTGGATCAATCCAAGAAGATATAACAATTGTAAATATATATGCACCCAACATAAGAGCACTTCAATATATAAGGCAAATGCTAACAGCCATAAAAGGGGAAATCGACAGTGGGGGACAATAACGGTGGGGAATTTTAACACCCCACTTACACCAATGGACAGATCATCCAGACAGAAAATCAATAAGGAAACACAGGCCTTAAATGACACATTAGAAGAGATGGACTTGTTATTTATAGGGCATTCCATCCGAAAGCAGCAGAATACACTTTCTTCTCAAGTGCACGTGGAACATTCTCCAGGACAGATTACATCTTGGGCCTCAAAACAAGCCTCGGTAAATGTAAGAAAATTGAAATCATATCAAGCATCTTTTCCAACATCAACGCTACTAGATTAGAAATCAACTACAAGAAAGAAAACTGTAAAAAATACAAACACATACAGGCTAAACAATGTTACTAAATAGTCAATGGATCACTGAAGAAATCAAAAAATATGAGATACAAGTGACAACAAAAACACAATGGTCCAAAACCTATGGGAGAGAGCAAAAGCAGTTCTAAGAGGGACATTGACAGCAATACAATCTTACCTCGGAAACCAAGAAAAATCTCAAATAAACAACGTAACCTTCCACCTAAAGCACAGAGGTGGGGCCAAAACCGAAGCTGAGCTCCAGGGGCAGTGCGAACAAAGAGGAGAAAGGGAAATCTCTCTGTGGAGCCTCAGGAGCAGCCTATTAAATCTACAATCGGCTTGGTAAACCCTGCATCTGTGAAATATCTGAATGGACAACGAGTGTTCCCACAACTGAGGCTGTGGACTTTGGAGGCAAGTACATGCTACAGTAAGGCCAGGTCAGAGTCTGTGCTGGCCCCAGAGTGCCCACAGCAGGTCCAGGGACCTGCCTAGGAGTACTGGAGGACTTCCTGGGGAGGCAGGGACTGGCTGTGGCTCCCTGTGGGGGCAAGGACACTGACAGCTGAGGCCACAGGAAAACATTATTACTACTAATATTCTTTTTTCATTTTGTTCTGTTGTTGTCTTTTTTTATTCTTTTTTTAATACATCTTTATTGGAGTATAATTGCTTCAGAATACTGTATTAGTTTCTCTTGTACACCAAAGTGAATCAGCCATATGTATATATATGTCCTCATATCCCCTCCCTCTTGAGCCTCCCTATTCCACCCCTCTAGGTCATCGAAAAGCACTGAGCTTATCTCCCTGTGCTATGATGCTGCTTCCCACTAACTATTTTACATTCAGTAGCGTATATATGTTCATAATACTCTCACTTCGCGCCAGCTTCCCCTTCCCACCCCGTGTCCTCAAGTCCATTCTCTATGTCTACATCTTTATCCCTGCCTTGCAACTAGGTTCATCAGTACCTTTTTTTTTTTAGATTCCATATATATGTGTTAGCATACAGTATTCGTTTTTCTCTTTCTGACATACTTCACTCTGTATGACACACTCTAGGTCCATGCATCTCACTACAAATAACTCAATTTCATTTCTTTTTATGGCTGAGTAATATTCCATTGTATATATGTGCAACATCTTCTTTGTCCATTCATCTGTCGATGGACATTTAGGTTGGTTCCATGTCCTGGTTATTGTGAATAGTGCTGCAATGAACATTGTGGTACGTGTCTCTTTTTGAATTATGGTTTTCTCAGGGTATATGCCCAGGAGTGGGACTGTTGGATCATATGGTAGTTCTAGTTTTAGTTTTTTAAGGAACCTCCATACTGTTTTCCATAGTGGTTGTATCAACTTACATTCCCACCAACAGTGCAGGAGGGTTCCCTTTTCACCACACCCTTTCCAGCATTTTTTATTTCTAGATTTTCTGATATGGCCATTCTGACAGGTGTGAGGTTATACTTCATTGTAGCTTTGATTTGCATTTCTCTAATAATCATTAATGTTGAGCATCTTTTCATGTGCCTCTTGGCCAACTGTATGTCTTCCTTGGTGAAATGTCTATTTAGATCTTCCATTCATTTTTTAATTAAATTGTTTTTTTTTATATTGAGCTCTATGAGCTGTTTGTATATTTTAGAGATTAATCCTTGGTGTGTTGTTTCATTTGCAAATATTTTCTCCCATTTTGAGTGTTGTCTTTTTTGTCTTCTTTATGGTTTCCTTTGCTGTGCAAAAGCTTTTAAGTTTAATTAAGTCCCATTTGTTTATTTTTCTTTTTATTTCCGTTACCCTAGGAGGTGGGTCAAAAAAGATCCTGCTGTGGTTTATGTCAAAGAGTGTTTTTCCTATGTTATCCTCTAAGAGTTTAATAGTGTCCAGTCTTACATTTAGGTCTTTAATCCATTTGGAGTTTACTTTTGTGTATGGTGTTAGGTAGTGTTCTAATTTCATTCTTTTACATGTACCTGTCCAGTTTTCCCAGCACCACTTATTGAAGAGGCTGTCTATTCTCCATTGTATGTTCTTGCCTCCTCTGTTGTAAATTAGGTGACCATATGTGCATGGGTTTATCTCTGGGCATTCAATCCTGTACCACTGATCTACATTTCTGCTTTTGTGCCAGTACCATACTGTTTTGATTACTGCAGCTTTCTGGTATAGTTTGAAGTTGAGGAGACTGATTCCTCCAACTCCGTTTTTCTTTCTCAAGATTGCTTTGGCTATTTGGGGTCTTTTGTGTCTCCACACAAGTTTTAAGATTTTTTGTTCTAGTTCTGTGGAAAATGCCATTGGTAATTTGATAGGGATTGCAGTGAATCTGCAGATTGCTTTTGGTAGTATAGTCATTTTAACAGTATTGATTCTTCCAATCCAAGAATGTGGTATATTTCTCCATCTATTTATGTCATCTTTGATTTCTTTCATCAGTGTTTTCTGACTACAGGTCTTTTACTTCCTTAGGTAGGCTTATTCCTAGGTATTTTATTCTTTTTGTTGTAATGCTGAATGGGATTGTTTCTTTAATTGCTCTTTCTGAACTTCTGTTGTTAGTGTATAGGAATGCAAGAGATTTCTGTGCATTAATTTTGTATCCTATAACTTTACCAAAGTCATTGTTTAGCTCTAGTAGTTTTCTGGTGGCATCTTTAGGATTTTCTATGTATAGTATCATGTCATCTGCAAACAGTGACAGTTTTACTTATTCTTTTCCAATTTGTATTCCTTTTATTTCTTTTTCTTCTCTGACTGCTGTGGCTAGGACTTCCAACACTATGTTGAATAACAGTGGAGAGAGTTGACATTCTTGTCTTTTTTCTGATCTTAGTGGAAATGCATTCAATTTTTCACCATTGTGTATGATGCTTGCTGTGGGTTTGTCATATATGGCCTTTATTATGTTGAGGTAAGTTCTCTCTGTGCCCCCTTTCTGGAGAGTTTTTATCATAAATGGGTGTTGAATTTTGTCAAAAGCTTTTTCTGCATCTATGCAGATGATCATATGTTTTTTATTCCTTAATTTCTTAATGCGGTGTATCACATTGATTGATTTGTGTATACTGAAGAATCCTTGCATCCCTAGGATAAATCCCACTTAATCATGGTGTATGACACTTTTAAAGTGTTGTCATATTCTGTTTGCTAGTATTTTGTCCAGGACTTTTGCATCTATGTTCATCACTGATATTGGTCTATAATTTTCTTTTTTTGTGATGTCTTTTTCGGATTTTGGTATCAGGGTGATGGTGGCTTCGTAGAATAAATTTGGGAGTGTTTCTCCCTCTGCAATTTTTTGGAAGAGTTTGAGAAGGACCGGTGCTATCTCATCTGGTCCTGGATTTGTATGTTGGAAGATTTTTAATTACGGTTTCACCTTCATTACTTGTGATGGGTCTGTTTATATTTGTTAATTGTTCCTGGTTCAGTCTTGGGAAATTGTACCTTTCCAAGAATTTGTCCATTTCTTTGTGGTTGTCCATTTTATTGGCATATAGTTGTTTGTAGCAGTCTCTTATGATCTTTTGTATTTCTGCAGTGTCAGTTGTGATTTCTCCTTTTTCATTTCTAATTTTATTGATTTGTGTCCTCTCCCTTTTTTTCTTGAAGAGTCTGGCTAAGGGTTTATCAATTTTGTATATCTTCTCAAAGAACCAGCTTTTAGTTTTATTGATCTTTGCTATTGTTTTCTTCGTTCCTATTTCATTTATTTCTGCTCTGATATTTATGATTTCTTTCCTTCTACTGACTGGGTTTTCTTTGTTCTTTCGTTAGTTGTTCTAAGTGTAGGGTTAGATTGTTTATTTGAGATTTTTCTTGTTTCTTGAAGTGAGATTGAATTGCTGTAAACTTCCCTCTTAGAACTGCTTTTGCTGTGTCCCATAGGTTTTGGGTCATCGTGCTTTCATTGCCATTTGTTTCTATGTATTTTTTTTATTTCTTCTATGATTTCCTTAGTGATCTCTTGGTTATTTAGTAGTGCACTGTTTAGCCTCCATGTATTTGTATGTTTTGCAGGGTTTTTTTTCTTCCTGTAATTGATTTCCAATCTCATAGCATTGTGGTCAGAAAAGATGCTTGATACGATTTCAATTTCCTTAAATTTTCCAAGGCTTCATTTGTGACCCAAGATGTGATCTATCCTGAAACATGTTCCGTGTGCACTTCAGAAGAAACTGTATTCTGCCACTTTTGGGTGGAATGTTTTATAAATATCAATTATATCTATATGGTCTATTGTTTCATTTAAATCTTGTGTTTCCTTATTTATTTTCAATTTGGATAATCTGCCCACTGGTGTAAGTGGGGTGTAAAGTCCCCGACTATTATTGTGTTACTGTCAATTTCTCCTTTCATGGTTGTTAGCATTTGCCTTATGCATTGAGGTGCTCCTATGTTGGGTGCATAAATATTTATAATTGTTTTATCTTCTTCTTGGATTGATCCTTTGATCATTATGTACTGTCCCTTCTTATCTCTTGTAACAGACTTTATTTTAAAGTCTATTTTATCTGATACGAGTACTGCTAATCCAGCTTTCTTTTGATTTCCATTTGCAAGGAATATCTTTTTCCATCCCTTCCCTTTCAGTCTGTATGTGTTCCTAAGTCTTGTAGACAGCATATATATGGGTCTTGTTTTTGTATCCATTCAGCCAGTCTGTGTGTTTTGGTTGGGGCATTTAATGTATTTACATTCAAGGTTATAATTGACATGTATGTTCCTATTACCATTTTCTTAATTGTTTTTGGTTTGTTTTTGTGGATCTTTATCTTCTCTTGTGTTTCCCACCTAGAGAAGATTCTTTTGCATTTGTTGTAAAGCTGGTTTGGTGGGGCTGAATTCTCTTAACTTTTTCTTGTCTGAAAAGCTTTTGATTTCTCTGTCGAATCTGAATGAGATCCTTGCTGGGTACAGTAATCTTGGTTGTAGGTTTTTCTCTTTCAACACTTTTAAGTATATCCTGCCACTCCCTTCTGGCCTGCAGAATTTCTGCTGAAAAATCAGCTAATAACCTTATGGTGATTCCCTTGTATGTCATTTGGTGCTTTTCCATTGCTGCTTTTAATACTGTTTCTTTGTACTTAATTTTTTTTTGTACTTAATTTTTAATAGCTTGATTAATATGTGTCTCAGAGTGTTTTTTCTTGTGTTTATCCTGTATGGGACTCTCTATGCTTCCTGGACTTGATTAACTCTTTCCTTTCCCATGTTAGGGAAGTTTCCAACTGTAATCTCTTCAAATATTTTCTCAGACTCTTTCTGTTCCTCTTCTTCTTCTGGGACCCCTATAATTCGAATGCTGGTGCGTTTAGTGTTGTCCCAGAGGTCTCTGAGACTGTCCTCAATGTTTTTCATTGTTCTTTCTTTATTCTGCTCCTTGGCAGTTTTTTCCACCATTTTGTCTTCCAGCTCACTTATTAATTCTTCTGCCTCAGTTATTCTGTTATTGATTCCTTCTAGTGTATTTTTCATTTCAGTTATTGTGTTGTTCATCTGTTTGTTCTTTAGTTCTTTTGATCTTTGTTAAACATTTCTTGTATTTTCTCAGTCCATGCCTCCATTGTATTTCCGAGATTCTGGATCATCTTTACTATCATTACTCTGAATTATTTTTCAGGTAGATTGCCTATTTCCCCTTCATTTATATGGTCTTGTAGGTTTTTACCTTGCTCCTTCACCTGTGACATACTGTTTTGCGGTGTCATTTTTTTTTTCTTTTTTTATGAGTGGGATTGTGTTCCTGTCTTACTTGTTGTTGGCCCGAGGCTTACAACACTGGAGTTTGTAGGCTGTTGGGTAAAGCTGGGTCTTGGTGCTGAGATGAGGATCTCCATGAGACCTCACTCCAATGAATATTCCCTGGGGTCTGAGGTTCTCTGTTAGTCTAGTGGTTTGGACTCAGGGCTCCAAAGGCAGGAACTTCGGCCCAACCCCCGGCTCGTGAACCAATATCCCTCAAGCTGCGTGGGGCGGTGGTTCACTCGGGGGTTCCTCCCATCTCCTTGGGCATCTGGGTCCCCACCAGAGGCCTGCAAGTGCCCTAGTTGTGGGGAGATGCGAACTCAGCCTCATCCCGCAGCACCATCTTCTGTGTGCTCTTCTATTATTCTTTTTGTTTTTATTTTTTATTTACTTTTCTTTTTATCCTTTTTTTTAATACATTTTTTATTTTATTTTTTTCTATTTGTACTGTACTTTTTTGTTATATTGTATTTTCTCCTTTTTGTTTTCCTTTCTTTTGCTTATGTTTTATCTTCTTTTTAACTATATTTTCCATTTTTCTATTTTTACTTTACTTCTTTGTTTTGTATTTTTCCCTTTTGTTTTCAACTTTCGTTTTGACTTTTTATCATTTTTCTGTTTCTTGTATGCTTTCTTTACCTTTTTTTAGTATGCTTTCTCTGTTTGATTTGCTTTTGTTTTTTTGTTTTTGTTAGTCTAGTTTTTAGCATTTGTTTTCATTTTGGGGTTTGTTTATTGGTTTGCTTGCTCTCTTTTTTGTTTTCCAAATTTTTTTCTTTTCTTTTTGTGAGTGTCTGTGTTTCTTTGTGTTTTTGTCTGTTTACTTTTGCTTTTACCATTTGTCGTGGGATCTTGTATGTTCATTTTCTTTTCTATTCTTTCCTTTTCTTCTGTACCGTGCACCTTGCAGTGTCTTGGTGCTCTGGCCAGGGAGTGGGCCTGAGCCTCTGAGGTGGGAAAGCCAAGTCCAGGATATTGGACCACCAGAGAACTCGCAGCTTCAGGGAATATTAATCAGCAAGAGCTCTCCCAGAGGGCTCCATTTCAACACTAACACCCAGCTCCACCCAAAGGCCAGCAAGCTCCAGTGCTGGACGCCTCATGCCAAACAACTAGCAAGGCAGGAACATAACACCACCCATTAGCAAACAGGCTGCCTAAGGTCGTTCTAAGCTCACACGAGACCCCAAAACACACCCCTTGCCACAGCCCTGCCCACCAGAGGGACGAAACCAAGCTGCACCCACCAGAACACAGACACCAGTCCCCTGACCAGGAAGCCTACACAAGCCAGTGGACCAACCTCACCCACTGGGGGCAGACACCAGAAGTAAGAGGGACTATGAACCTACAGCCTGCGGAAAGGAGACCCCAAACACAGTAAGTTAAATAAAATGAGAAGACAGAGGAATATGCTGCAGATGAAGGAGCAAGGTAAAAACCTACACCACCAAACAAATGAACAGGAAATAGGCAGTCTACCTCAAAAAGAATTCAGAATAATGATCCTAAAGGTGATGCAAAACCTCGGAAATAGAATGGAGAAAAGAAACGTTTAGCATGGACCTAGAAGAACTAAAGAGCAAGCAAACAGTGATGAACAGCACAATAACTGAAATTAAGAACACTCTAGGGCTTCCCTGATGGTGCAGTGGCTGAACGTCCGCCTGTAGATGCAGGGGACACGGGTTCGTGCCCCGGTCCGGGAAGAATCCACATGCCGCGGAGCGGCTGGGCCCGTGAGTCATGGCCATTGAGCCTGCGTGTCCAGAGCCTGTGGTCCGCAACGGGAGAGGCCCCAACAGTGAGAGGCCCGCATACCGCCAAAAAAAAAAAAAAAAGAACACTCTAGAAGGAATCAATAGCAGAATAACTGAGGCAGAAGAATGGATAAGTGTGCTGGAAGATAGAATGATGGAAATAACTGCCGAGGAGTAGAATAAAGGAAAAAGAATGAAAAAAAAATTGAGGACAGTCTCAGAGAACTCTGTGACACATTAAACACACCAACATTTGAATTATAGGGGTCCCAGAAGAGGAAGAGAAAGAGAAAGGGTCTGAGAAAATATTTGAAAACATTACAGTCAATAACTTCCCTAACACAGGAAAGGAAAGAGTCAATCAAGTTTGGGAAGGGGAGAGAGTCCCATATAGGAGAAACACAAGGAGAAACACTCCGAGACACATACTAATCAAACTATTAAAAATTAAATTCAAAGAAAAAATATTAAAATCGGCAAGGGAAAAGCAACAAATGACATTCAGGGGAATCCCCATAAGGTTATTAGCTGATTTTTCAGCAGAAACTCTGAAGGCCAGAAGTGAATGGCATGATATATTTACAGTGATGAAAGGAAAAAACCTACAACCGAGATTACTCTAACCAGCAAGGATCTCATTCAGATTCGACAGAGAAATCAAAAACTTTACAGACAAGCAAAACCTAAGAGAATTCAGCACCACCAAACCAGCTCTACCAGAAATGCTAAAGGAACTTCTCTAAGCAGGAAACACTGGAGAAGAAAAGGACCTAAAAGAAAAAAAAACAAAAACAATTAGGAAAATGGTAACAGGAGCATACATATCAAGAATTACCTTAAATGTGAATGGATTAAATGCTCCAACCAAAAGACAGAGACTGGCTGAATAGATAGAAAAACAAGACCATACACATGCTGTCTACAAGAGACCCACTTCAGACCTAGGGACACATACAGACTGAAGGTGAGGGGATGGAAAAAGATATTCCCTGCAAATGGAAATCAAAAGAAAACTGGAGAAGCAGTAGGCATATAAGGTAAAATAGACTTCGAAATAAAGAATGTTACAAGAGAGAAGGAAGGACACTAAATAATGATCAAGAGATCAATCCAAGAAGGAGATATAATAATTATAAATATATATACGCACCCAACATAAGAGCATCTCAATACATAATGCAAATGCTAACAGCTATAAAAGGGGAAATAGACAGTAACACAATAATAGTGGGGGACTTTAACACCTCACTTACACCAAAGAACAGATCATCCAGACAGAAAATTAATAACAAAATACAAGCTTTAAATGACACAACAGACCAGATAGATTTAATTATATTTATAGGAAATTCTACCCGAAAACAGCAGATTACACTTTCTTCTCAAGTGCACACAAAACATTCTCCAGGATAGATTACATCTTGGGTCACAAATCAAGCCTTGGAGAATTTAAGAAAATTGAAATCATATCAAGCATCTTTTCTGACCACAACATTATGAGATTAGAAATCAATTACAAGAAAAAAAACTGAAAAACCACAAACACATGGAGGCTAAACAATACGCTACTAAATAACCAAGAGATCACTGAAGAATTCAAAGAGGAAATTAAAAAATACCTAGAAACAAATAACAATGAAAACACGACGACCCAAAAATTATGGGATGCAACAAAAGCAGTTCTAAACAGAAGTTTATACCAATACAATCCTACCTCAAGAAACAAGAAAAATCTCAAATAAACAACCTAACCCTACACTTAGAACAACTAGCAAAAGAAAAAAGAAAACCCAAAGTCAGAAGAAATCATAAAGATCAGAGCAGAAAGCAAATTAAATAGAAACAAAGAAAACAACAGCATAGATCAATAAAACTAAAACCTGATTCTTTGAGAAGATAAACAAAATTGATAAACCTTTAGCCAGACTTATCAAGAAAAAAAGGCAGAAGACTCAAAGCAATAAAATTAGAAATGAAAACCTATAAGTTACAACTGACACCTGAGAAATACAAAGTGTCATTAAGAGACTACTATATGCAACAGTATGCCAATAAAATGCAGAACCTGAAAGAAATGGCCAAATTCTTAGAAAGGTATAACCTTCCAAGACTGAACCAAGAATAAATAGAAAATATGAACAGACCTATCACAAGTAATGAAATTGAAACTGTGATTAAAAATCTTGCAACAACAATAGTCCAGGACTAGACGGCTTCACAGGTGAATTCTATCAAACATTTAGAGAAGAGCTAACACCAATCCTTCTCAAACTCTTCCAAAATTGCAGAGGAAGGAACACTCCCAAACTCATTCTACAAGGCCAGCATCACCCTGATACCAAAATCAGGCAAAGATATTACAAAAAAAGAAAATAACAGACAAATATCACTGATGAATATAGATGCAAAAGTCCTGAACAAAATACTAGCAAACAGAATCCAACAACCAATTAAAAGGATCATATACCATGATCAAGTGGGATTTATCCCAGGGATGCAAGGATTCTTCAATATACGCAAATCAACCAATGTGATACACCATATTAATAAATTGATGAATAAAAACCATATGATCATCTCAATAGATGCAGAAAAAACTTTTGACAAAATTCAACACCCATTTATAATAAAAAAACTCTCCACAAAGGGGGCATAGAGGGAACCTACCTCTACTTAATAAAGGCCATATATGACAAACCCACAGCAAGCATCATACACAATGGTGAAAAATTGAAAGCATTTCCACTAAGATCAGAAAAAAGACAAGAATGTCAACTCTCTCCACTATTATTCAACATAGTGTTGGAAGTCCTAGCCACAGCAGTCAGAGAAGAAAAAGAAATAAAAGGAATACAAATTGGAAAAGAATAAGTAAAACTGTCACTGTTTGCAGATGACATGATACTATACATAGAAAATCCTAAAGGTGACATCAGAAAACTACTAGAGCTAAACAATGACTTTGGTAAAGTTATAGGATACAAAATTAATGCACAGAATTCTCTTGCATTCCTATATACTAACAACAAAAGATCAGAAAGAGCAATTAAAGAAACAATCCCATTCAGCATTACAACAAAAAGAATAAAATACCAAGGAATAAACCTACCTAAGGAAGTAAAAGACCTGTAGTCAGAAAATGATAAAACACTGATGAAAGAAATCAAAGATGACATAAATAGATGGAGAAATATATCACGTTCTTGGATTGGAAGATTCAATACTGTGAAAACGACTATACTACCAAAATCAATCTACAGATTCAATGCAATCCCTATCACATTACCAATGGTATTTTTCACAGAACTAGAACAAAAAATCTTAAAACTTGTATGGAGACACAAAGGACCCCTAACAGCCAAATCAATCTTGAGAGAAAAAATGGAGCTGGAGGAATCAGACTTTAGACCATACTACAAAGCTGCAGTGATCAAGACAGTATGGTACTGGCACAAAAACAGAAATACAGATCAATGGAACAGGATAAAAACCCCAGAAATAAATCCACGCACCTATGGTCAACTAATCTATCAAAAGGAGGCAAGGATATACAATGGAGAAAAGACAGTCTCTTCAATAAGTGCTGCTGGGAAAAATAGACAGCTACATGTAAAACAATGAAATTAGAACACTCCCTAACACCATGCACAAAATAAACTCAAAATGTATTAAAGATCTAAATGTAAGATTGGACACTATAAAACTCTTAGAGGATATCGTAGGCAAAACACTCTTTGACATAAATCACAGAAAGATCTTTTTTGACCCACCTCGCAGAGTAATGGAAATAAATACAAAACTAAACAAATGGGACTTAATTAAACTTAAAAGCTTCTGCACAGCAAAGAAACCATAAACAAGACGAAAAGACAACCCTCAGAATGGGAGAAAATATTTGCAAACAAATCAACAGACAAAGGATTAATTTCCAAAATACACAAACAGCTCATGGAGCTCAATATCAAAAAAACAAAGAAACCAATCAAAAATGGGCAGAAGACCTAAATAGACATTTCTCCATAGAAGACATACAGATGGCTAAGAGATACATGAAAAGATGCTCAACATCACTAATAATTAGAGAAATGCAAATCAAAACTACAATGAGGTATTACCTCACACTGGTCAAAATGGCCATCATTAAAAAATCTACAAACAGTAAATGCTGGAGAGGGTGTGAAGAAAAGGGAACACTTTTGCACTGTTTCTGGGAATGTAAATTGATACAGGCACTATGGGGAACAGTATGGAGGTTCCTTAAAAAACTAAAAATACAACTACCAAATGACCCAATACTGGGCATATACCCCGAGAAAACCATAATTCAAAAAGACACATGCACCCTAATGTTCTCTGAAGCACTGTTTACAATAGCCAAGACATGGAAGAAACCTAAATGTCTATCTACAGAGGAACTGATAAAGAAGATGTGGTACATATATACAATGGAATATTACTCAGGCAGAAAAAGGAATGAAATTGGGTCATTTTTAGAGACGTGGATGTACCTAGAGACTGTCACACAGAGTGAAGTCAGAAAGAGAAAAATAAATATCATATATTAATGCATATATTGTGGCATGTAGAAAAATGGTACAGATGAACCGGTTTGCAAGGCAGAAATAGAGACACAGATGTAGAGAACAAACGCATGGACACCAAGTGGGGAAGGGGGTGGTGGGATGAATTGGGAGATTGCAATTGACATATATATATATATTAATACGCATAAAATAGATAACTCATGAGAACCTGCTGCATAGCACAGGGCACTTCACTTTGCTGTACAGTAGAAACTAACATAACATTGTAAAACAACTACACCCCAATTAAAATTTAAAAAATAAATGAAATAGAGATGAAGAATACAATAGAAAAGATCAAAGAAACTAAAAGCTTGTTCTCTGAGAAGCTAAAGAACTTGATAAACCTTTAGCCAGATTCATCAAAAAAAAAGATAGAGGACTCAAATCAATAAAATTAGAAATGAGAAAGAAGTTACAACTGACACCCGAGAAATACAAAGGGTCATAAGAGACTTCTATAAGCAACTATACGCCAATAAGATGGACAAGTTTGAATGGACAAATTCTTAGAAAGATACAACCTCCCAAGACTGAACCAGGAGGAAATAGAAAATATGAAGAGACCAATCACAAGCACTGAAACTGAAACACTGATTAAAAAACTTCCAACAAACAAAAAGTCCAGGACCAGATGGCTTCACAGACGAATTCCATCAAACATTTAGAGAAGAGTTAACACCAATCCTTCTCAAACTCTTCCAAAAAACTGCAGAGGAAGGAACACTCCCAAACTCACTCTATGAGGCCACCATCACCCTGATATCCAAACCAGACGAAAATATCACAAAAAGATTACAGGCCAATATCACTGCTTAACACAGACGCAAAAACCCTCAACAAAATACTAGCAACCAAATCGAACAACACATTAAAAGGATCATAAACCATGATCAAGTGGAATTTATCCCAGGGATGCAAGGATTCTTCAATATCTGAAAATCAATCAGTGTGACACACTACATTAACAAACTGAAGAAGAAAAACCATATAATTATTTCAATAGATGCAGAAAAAGCTTTTGACAAAATTTAACACCCATTTATGATAAACAAACTTCCCAGAAAGTGGGATAGAGGGAACCTACCTCAATATAATAAAGGCCATATATGACAAACCACAGCTAACATCATTCTCAATGGTGAAAAACTGAAGGTGTTTCCTGTAAGATCAGGAACAAGACAAGTATGTCCACTCTCGGCACTTTTATTCAATATAATTTTGGAAGTTCTAGTCATGTCAATCAGAGAAGAAAAAGAAATAGAAGGAATCCAAATTGGAAAAGTATAAGTAAAACTATCACTGTTTGCACATGGCATGATACTACACATAGGAAGTCATAAGACGCTACCAGAATACTACTAGAGCTCATCAACGAATTTGTTAAAGTTGCAGGATACAAAATTAATACACAGAACTCTCTTGCATTCCTATACACTAACAATGAAAGATCAGGGAGATCAGGAAGAGAAATCATGAAACAATACCATTTACCACTGCATCAAAAAGAATAAAATACTAGCAATAAACCTACCTAAGGAGGCAAAAGACCTGTACTCAGAACACTATAAGACACCAATGTAAGAAATCAAAGGTGACACAAACAGATGGAGAGATACACCATGTTCTTGGATTGGAAGAATAAATAGTGTCAGAATGACTATACCCAAAGCAATCTACAATCGATACCTATGAAATTAACAGTGGCATTTTTCACAGAATTAGAACAAAAAATTGTACAATTCGTATGGAAACACAAAAGACACTGAATAGCCAATGCAGTCTTAAGAAAGAAAAACAAAGCTGGAGGAATGAGTCTCCTTGACTTCAGACTGTACTACAAAGCTTCAGTCATCAAAACAGTATGGTACTGACTCAAAAACAGAAATATAGATCAATGCAACAGGATAGAAAGCCAGAAGTAAACCCTCAAACCTATGGTCAATTAATCAATGACAAAGGTGGCAGGACAATACAACGGAGAAAAGACAGTCTCTTCAATATATGGTGCTGGGAAAACTGGACAGCTACATGTAAAAAATATAATTAGAACATTCTTTAACGCCATACACAAAAATAAAATCAAGATGGATTAAAGATCTAAATGTAATACTGGATACTATACAACTCTTTGAGGAAAACAGGCAAAACTCTCTTTGACATAAATCGCAGAAAGATCTCTTTCGATCCATCTCCTAGAGTAATGGAAATAAAAACAAAAATAAATAAATGGGACCTAATTTAACTCAGATTTCTGCACAGGAAAGGAAACCACAAGCAAAATGAAAAGAGAAGCCACAGAATGGGAGAAAATATTTGCAAACGAAGCGACCAAGAAGAAATTAATCTCCAAAATTTACAAACAGCTCATGCACCTCAAAAGAACAAACAACCCAGTCAAAAAATGGGCAGGAGATCTAAACAGATATTACTCCAGAGAAGACATACAGATGGTCAAGAGGCATATGAAAGTATGCTCAACATCACTAATTATTAGAGAAATGCAAATCAAAACTACAATGAGGTATCACCTCACACCAGTCAGAATGGCCATCTTCAAAAAGTCTACGAACAATAATTGCTGGAGAGGGTGTGGAGAAAAGGGAACTCTCCTACACTGTTGGTTTACCAATGTAAATTGGTACAGCCACTATGGAGAAAAGTATGAATGTTCCTTAGAAAACTACAAATAGAGCTACCATATGATCCAGCAATCCCTCTCTAGGGCATATATACGAAGAAAACATGTTTCGAAAGGATACATACACCCCAATGTTCATTGTGCTGTTTACAATAGCCAAGACATGGAAGAAACCTAAATGCCCATCTTCAGAGGAATGAATAAAGATGTGGTACATAGGGCCTCCCTGGTGGCGCAAGTGGTTGAGAGTCCGCCTGCCGATGCAGGGGATACGGGTTCGTGCCCCGGTCTGGGAGGATCCCATGTGCCACGGAGCGGCTGGGCCCGTGAGCCATGGCCGCTGAGCCTGCGCGTCCGGAGCCTGTGCTCCACAACGGGGGAGGCCACAGCAGTGAGAGGCCCGCATACCGCAAAAAAAAAAAAAAAAAAAAAAAAAAAAAGATGTGGTACATATATACAATGGAATATTACTCAGCCATTAAAAAGAATAAAATAATGCCATTTGCAGTAACATGGATGGACCTGGAGATTACTATACTAAGTGAAGGAAGTCAGACAGAGAAAGAGAAATATCATATGATACTGCTTATATGTGGAATCTAAAAAAAAAAATGATACAAATGAAGTTATTTACAAAACAGAAACAGACTCACAGACTTAGAGAACAGACTTACGGTTACAGGGGGAGAGAGGGGAGGGGAGGATATATTGGGAGATTGGGATTGACATATACATGTATATTGACATACACTACTATATATAAGATAGATAACTAATAAGGACCTACTGTATAGCACAGGCAACTCTGTTCAACATTCTGTAATAACCTAAATGGGAAAAGAATTTGAGAAAAATAGATATATGTATACGTATGACTGAATCCCTTTGCTGTACACCTGAAAGTAACACAACATTGTAAATCAACTATAGTCCAATATAAAATGAAATTTTTTAAAAATTCATTTCTGTTTCTTATCAGGATCCAGGAAATCTGCATCACTGTAATCCTAAAATTTGTATTCCTTGTGGTCAAAACTTTTTAAAACTTTCCAAATATTTGTCATTTGGACAATGTTAAACTTCTGCTTTCCTTTCCAGTCGATGTATGTCCAATCATACAGAAGCACCAAACCTGGGCATCTAAATATTCCTGTGATAATTAATATCGCCACATTGATCTGATGAGTTAACATATCTTATCAATGTCATATTGGAGCCTAAAAGGCACACATGGAATGTTCCACTAAAAAGCAGTAGCTTAGAAACTATAGAAGCTTACTTTGTGTTATTTAATAATAGTAATATTCACCCTGGAGGTCCCTCAACTACTTAGGAATCCTTTTGAAAACATTTTAGGAATACTTTTTAAACCGCTGAAAAATTATAGATAGCACCTAAGAGAGAAAGAAGACTCTCAAATTCCAGTAAAAGGCCTGAATATTTCAAACAGTTTGCTGGAACAAAGTGAAACAAAGAAATCTCCCCAGATGTCAACCTCTTCCCTGAAGATCAAGAGGATTGGACATGGACAGGAGCAAGGAGGAGTGTTCCTCTAAGTTCTGAATCTGCAGGAGAGCTTTTTCTTGATTGATTAAAGAAGAAAAAATGGCTAAGAATTAAAGCAATTTGGCCAGATGAGAGAACAGGTTCATAATGACTTTTTCCTCCTCCTTAAGACATTTTATGACTATTTCACACATGTGGGAATACACTGGCTTCTTCAGCACAATCTTCATTTTAGACTTTGAATCTGTGAAGAGTTCTTCCATATGAACAACATGCAATGAAGACTAAATATTTTAAACAGAAGTTAATGCTGCATTATGATAAATCACAAATAATTTCAAATATTCAATAATATACATGCATATTATCACACTGCTTTTTATCAAAGTTTGGTTCACATTGTGCTATATACCCCAGTGCTCATACTGATTTAAAAAAAACTATTTCCTTTGCTCCTCTTTATTGTCTTAGTTTGCACAGTCCGATATAACAAAATACCATAGACTAGGTGGCTTATAAACAACAGAAATTTATTTCTCACAATTCTGAAGGCTGAGAAGTCCAAGATGAAGGCAACAGAAGATTTGCTGTCTGGTGAGGACCCCAATTCCTGACTCACAGACAGCCGTCATTTTACTGTGTCCTCACATGGCAGAAGAGATAAGGAATCTCTCTGGGGTCCCAATTATATGAGCACTAATCCCATTCATGAGGGCTCTACCCTCATTACTAATCACATCCCAAAGGTCTCATCTCCAAATACCATCACACTGGGGATTAAGTTCCAGCACATGAATTTTGGGGGGCCATAAACCTTCAGTCTATGGCAATTAAAAACAATTGTCCTGAAGCTCAAGTTTCTTGCATTTTCCTAAGTTTCTGAGACCTCTGCCTCACCTGAGGGTTCTTCTTTTTGTCTCTGAGCCTGGTGCTAAAGGGTTCACAGCAATAAAATTCTGAGTCAAGGGCTGTAGAATGGAACCAGCCTGAAGGGTCTGACTGAAGGCAGTGGATATCAGGTTCTGAGGTAGGACAGCAGTACCCAGGGATATCCTTCCTGGAACACACCTTCCTCTACATTTGGCCACTTTGGAGATCAAACTTCCAGGTGGACCATTACTAGTTTTGTCCTCACTCTTTCTTACAGAATAATAGATGTTATATATATTTTATTTTAAAAATAAAAGGAAGAGGAGAAGGATACTTCTTGGAAGTATCACTTGTACTGTATGTTATTCCCTTTGCTCTCTTGATCCTCATCACAGTCAGAATTCATTTCTACCCTTCTGCGACTGGCAAGTTTGCTGCAGAGCCTTCTCATACCTCCCTGGAATTCTATTTGCCCCCAAAGGTAATTAGGTCAGCTCTTTTTCTTTTTTTAAAAATAAAAAGTAGAAAAGTGAATGCCAACAATTTATAAGAAGCACCAGATAATTATTAGAAACATCAGTTTCCACCTCTGACCTACTGAATTAGAATCCATGAGAGGGACCCAGGAATCTCTACTTTTAATAGGAACCCCAAGTGATATTTTCATTAGGTAACTTTAGGACACACTGAAGAAAGTCATAGTACTTCTGGTTTTATATATGTGATGACCATATAATTTACCATCTAAACAGGACAGTTTTGAAAGGAAAAGCAGGGCTGTTAATAATTCATTGGCCCAACTAGCAAAAACTGGGACAATTCTGGGCAAATCAGGACACATGGTCATCCTAGTTATAGATCATTATCTTCATCTCCACCTAGATCCTTTATTTCTGTAACAGTTTTATGGAGATATGTTTCATATATCATGCAATTCACCTATTTAAAATGTCCAGTGCAATGTTTTCTTAGAGTATATTCAGAAAGTTTTACGACCATCACCACAATTTTAGAACATTTTCATCATCCCTGAAAGGAACCCTGTAACCTTTAGCAGTCACCCTCACCTCCCCACGCCCCTTCCCAAAACCTAAGCAACTACTCTTCTCCTTTCTGTCTCTATAGATCTGCCTGTTCTTGAAATTTTCTAGAAATGGAATCATATGATAGGCGGTCTTTTATG
This sequence comes from Mesoplodon densirostris, assembly GCF_025265405.1. Lineage (NCBI taxonomy): Eukaryota > Metazoa > Chordata > Mammalia > Artiodactyla > Ziphiidae > Mesoplodon > Mesoplodon densirostris. Next base: position 50,616,079 of record NC_082679.1, read on the forward strand.
ACTTGCTTATTTCACTTGGTATAATGTTTTCAACGTTCCATGTTATAGCATGTATCACTACTTCATTCCTTTTCGGTGCTGAATAATATTCCACTGTATGGATATACCACATATAGTCATCTATTCACCAGCTGATAGACATTTAAGCTGTTTCCACTTTTTGGCTATGAACATTTGTGTAGAAGTTTTTGTGTGGACATATATTTTTATTCCTCTCGGGTATATACCAACACCACCCCCCTTCCTTTGTCACCCCTACCTTGGAAGACTCTAATGAAGAGTTTTCACAAGCCTTGTACAAGAGCAAGAAATCAGTAGGAAGGACTGAAAGGCAGAAAACTATGTTACTTAGATTAAATGAAATAGCTATTCTGTTTCAAAAATACATTTATTCCCTTTCTAGCAATGACCCAAATACCTGTTCAGAAGTTAAAGTGGTTGAGAAAGAGACACAGGCAGGGAAGGAACTAACCTTAAGGATCAGCAAACATCCCTGCTGGGCTACCAAAGATCCTTCTTTCAGAGTTTAAACTCATTCATTTAAAGGCAAATGGACTAATACATCAAAGCTAATATAATAGTTGCAAAAAGCTCTTGGGTCTTTGTTCTCTGACCAAATATTTGCATTCTGTGTCTTGAATCAAAACTTTTAATTTCTCGTGTTAATGGTTTACTCAATGATGACTTCTTTAATTTGGTCTTTTTCATGACACAGGCAGGCTGAGCTTTCAGGAGATGTATTTAACCTTATAAAGATCTACACATAGGTGTAATGGTCTTATGTGAGGAGAGATGCAGTAAAGTTAGTTGTGTTAAAGTAAAATCAATACCTACAGAAGAGAAAATTAGAAAGAAACTGCTGGTTTTCCTTTCGTCTTTTTTTTTCCTTTTTCCTGTCACTAGTCCGTACAAGGTTGGAACTCTAAGAACCATTATATTATAAAAGTCTCCAGGTTTCCATTCTAATGGGTTCCAGGTTTTCCTGCTATGGGGATGAAACTAGCAGACTTGAGTAAATCCTTATTTATTTGTCCCAAAGGCCAGGCAGTACTCTTTCTTCTCTGGTGATGGTTTCTATTCACTCTCTGCTTCTTCTCAGGTTCTTTTGCTGCCCATCATTAATCTTTCAAGCTACAGCTGGTGGGTTCAGAACAAAACCATCAGAGGAACTGAAAAATGAAATATTTACCTGCAGCAATGGGGAAAAAGGCCTATCAACCTTGTCCCTTCAATGTGATCACATTTTTATTTTATTTTATTCACTTTCTAGATAGAAGACAGAATACATGCATGCTCACACACACACACACATATATATTCCCTCTTTGTGTTAATATATTATTATTTTTTTTTTTACTATCTATCCTCATTTGTAATGAGGTGTAATATATAGAGCTCAGTTAGTTACCATGGAGACACTAGTCCTCTGTTTCTTATCACAGAGCCACACTATCGTCTGATGTCAGCCAAGGAGGGATGACAAAGGCCTCCCCAAGATCCTAGCCCTGCAATTACTGAGCAATCAAGCATCCCTTTTAATAGCGCACATCCAGGTATACATGGCACCTCACTCAGCACTGTCTTCTCTTCTTCCTTTTTAAACTTACACAGCAGGATGCAGTTACCAAGAAAAGATATCTTCCTCTGTTAGATGGTCTGTTTATTCAGGATTTCAATGATATTCTTTGGTTTATCTAATAAAGCTTACTAGCTACCATCCTCTTTATTTTGAAATCTCCCATATTTTTTAACTTCAACAAGTATTATTTCCTTCTATATATACAGTGATCTTCCTTTTAAGTGTTAATCTGTTTTTATGGTTTGTCATTAACTGATGAAATGAAGGAGTGGATAAATGAAAATCAAAGTCTCTAAATTTCTTCTTACTCCAGACTTTTCCCTATCTTCTCTAGCCAAATCACTAAACCTATCAACAAAAAATTTAAAACATGAATGACTGGTGTTCTTTCTTTAGCTTCTGGTGGTGGTATAAATGAGAAGCTAAATGGATCAAACACATATAATAGGAGAAACAAAAAAACTAGTTTTTCTTCAAGGATTTTTAACTTATTTGGGAGTTGGCATGACTTCTACAGAGATGACTGACTCTGGAGATGCTCTGACTCAGATGTTCTAAACTCACTTGAAAATCTGGGGTGAAACAGGGTATACAGGTATGCCCTGAGGCATTCTAATTGAACTCAGTCTGTTATTGTATTATAGATAGGCTTCTTACAAGAACAGCTAAGTTTTGCCTTGTGTAGTATCTATGATGCTATAAAATATATAGTTGTCTTTGATTCAGTTCAAAAGGTCTAAAACTTTGCTAACATGGCCTTTTCCTTGGAAGGAGGAATGTTCAGGTGTTTAAAAAAGCATGATTGGAACTTCCCTGGTGGCGCAGTGGTTAAGAATCCGCCTGCCAATGCAGGGGACACGGGTTGGAGCACTGGTTCGGGAAAATCCTACATGCTGCGGAGCAACTAAGCCTGTGCGCCACAACTACTGAGCCTGCGTGCCACAGCTACTGAAGCCCAAGTGCCTAGAGCCCGTGCTCCACAACAAGAGAAGCCACTGCAATGAAAAGTCCGCACACCGCAATGAAGAGTAGCCCCTGCTCGCCACAACTAGAGAAAGCCCGCACGCAGCAATGAAGACCCAACGCAGCCAAAAATAAACTAAAAAAAAAAAAAGCATGATCATTGTTGGGTGGGGAGAAATGGAAACACTGAGAAACTAAAAATGTCTATGATATGATCACTGCTCTAAAAAAAACTTAAACTGGGGAAACAAGCCTTTAAACTTATATGCAAGGCTCAATAATATGAATTAAATAGCAAAAAGTATCTAACAGCATAGTGGGGGGAAGAACAAAGATCAATCAAGTCCAGAGTTAGTAAGATTTACTGGAAGGGGTGAGATTTAAGATTGGTCTTGAAGGATGAAAGAAAAGAGAAAAAAGCATCTAGGCAAGGAAAATAGCAGATGCTAAAATGTGACAGTGGGAATGGTCATGGTCTTCTCAGAGGATCATGATAACATTAGCATTACTGAAACAAACTTATTCTTGAGTTTCAAGAAAACTTCTAGAATCAGTTCAGATGATGATGTTAGTTTCCTCCTATTATATGACTACCTCCAACCCCACAAAGGTTCTTCTATTCTCCCTTTACTAGAAAAGCAAGAGAGAGAGAAAGAGAGAAAAGGGAGGGAGGGAGGAAGGGAGAAAAGGACAGGGAAGGATGGAAGAGGTGGGAAAAGAGGAGGGAGTCAGGGGAGGGTAGGAGAGGAGGGAGGGGGGAAAAGAAAATGGGAGAGGGAGAGAGGGAGGGAAAGAAGAGAGAGAGAACAACTGTACTCAAAATTACACAATAAAGAAAAAGCAGAGGTTGCCAATTTTCTTTTTTTTTCAGGTAGAGAACAAAGTGGGTTTCTGCAGGTGGAGTATGAACACATTCTGTGTTATATGATCCCCATATGCCAGGAATGTCATTAGTAAGACAGAAATGAATGACCAGAGACTTGCCAAATGCAGCTCAGGAGATCAAGGGCTACATACTCACACATTTTCACCTATGCTCTGGAATCCTTGGCATAGCTACACCATGTGTATAGGCTTTGTCAGGAGCTTGACAGGAGCCTGAATTAATACTAGGTTTTTAGTAGACCACTGGCTCCTGGCATTCTTGTTACCAAAAGATGGTCTCATAAATATACAATTTCTTTCAGCTGGACACGGAAGAGAAAGATATTTGATCAGTGGAATGAACTGAGGGAAAAGCCAACATAAAAGTTTATTGGGGCTCCTTGAAAAGTTTGCAGACAAGGTTTACTGGGAGGTGACTGGAAGGAATGAAGATGTTCATGATAACAGTAAGTGCTCCATAAACATGATCTATTCTATGTGCCTAGTGCTATGCTAAACACGCCGTGTGCATGATCTCATGGAATCCTTACAACCCTATGGGATCAACCTCCACATGTTATAGAAGAGGAAACTGGGGTTCAAGAGAGGTAACATAACCTGCCCAAATTCACATGTGACATTGACCTATGGAACATAATGGCCTGAATCTATTATAACAAAGGCAGAATTTGTTTCAAAAGATATAATTACTATAGTATGTATTTCTTCAGCATTTTCCTCTCCACCATTTTCTTTGATAAGATTATAATGAAAAGGTATAAAAGAAATAATCTCTATTTCCTCTGTAAATTTTATCAAAATGTAATCATTGGGGAGAATATTTCTGAATAGTCAAAGAAGGAGGAATGGAGGCATGGTATTCAAAGGTAAAGATTTCTAAGGACACTAACGGAAAGTGGTAAAACAGTCAAGATAATTCTGTTCTTTAAAATGGTTCATCTTGTCTTTTTAGCTATGAAAGGACATATGCAAAAATAAAAATTTATAAGTAAAGAGATTTTAGCGTTTCCTATCTTCTCTCATTCATTTGTCATGCTGTGGCTGTAAGATTACAAGTTCCAAGGATCTTTACTTACTATATGACTTGGACTTCTTGTCATTCCTTGAATAAGCCAAGTTTGTTCCTGTCACAGAGTCTTCACAATGCTTGTTCCCTCCACCTGGAATTTATGGCAGACTTCTCAACACCCATGGCTCTGGTTCAGCTATCAGATCCTCAGACTGATCTTTCCTGACTAACCTATTTAAAATGTTTCTCCTTGTTCCCTGCCCACAACTCACAATCTTCCTCATACTCTATTTCAATAGCCTGCTTTTTTCTCTTCACAGCACTTAACACTTTCTGAACTTCTTTATTAATTCATTTTTGTTATGCATTTTTGTTTTATTTACATATTTATGCATAAAATTTTATGTTTTAGTCATTACTATTTTTCTAGTACTTATAAAAAGTAGTTGGGACATAGTATGCACTTCGTAAACATTTGTTGAGTGAATGAATGACCACTATATCCGTCAATGGGGACAATCCTAAAGGAGATACATTTGGTGATGCTTCACAATGTAGCAAGTGCTTACATATACTTCAGTAATCAATATCCCACAGGAGGTTATTCTGCTTAACAACTGGTTATATTAAAACACCTATAAACCAGGGAATTCTGTTTGCTATCAGGAGTCTTATTTGCTTGAAGGCCCTCAGCTCAATTTAAATTCTTGGCATGTTGTGTGCCCAGTTACTGCTCAAATTCCTTTCAAAGCACTGGTAAGAAGGACAGTCAGTAGAATGTAGAAGAGTAACAACATGTGTTATTTCAAAGAGTTTTGGAGTTTTTATTGCCATTTCTAACAGACAGTAAAGTTCTTGCTTTCATTTGCCAGAAATGTCCCTGAAAAAAATGAAGTTTTTATCTCTGCTTTTCGGACTAGTACAAGTTTGCTGCCCTGAATAGCTACAAGATAACATCATGTGCTAGAGACTGAATATTTGTGTTCCCCCCAAATTTGTATGCTGAAACCTATTCCCTCAATGTGGTAGTGTTAGAAGCTGAGGCCTTTGGGAGATGTTTAGGTCATAAGGGCAGAGCTCTCATGAATGGGATTAGTACCCTTATAAAGGAAACCCCAGAAAAATCCCTCACACCTCTTGCCCATGTGAAGATGGAGAAAAGACAGCCATCTATGAGTCGAGAAGCAGGTTCTCACCAGACACCAAATCTGCTGATAACTTGACCTTGGACTTCCCAGTCTCTAGAACTGTGAGAAATAAATTTCTGCTGTTTATAAGCCACCTAGTCTATGGTGTTTTGTTTTAGCAGCCCAAACAGACTAAGACGCCATAGCTAACAAATAAAAACCAGTCAGTCAGAGCAGGTAATTTTTTTGTTTATAACCAAGAGTTAATTTTTAATTTTCTGAGTACTCAAGGAGAGAATGGCATCCAGGGCTGAGAATTCAATCTCACACTCTTGGATGTTCATATGTTTCCTCTGCTGAGTTATCTAGGAATTTGGAATGTGCCCATCATGGGTTCCATCCCATTCCAGTTTCACTGGCCTGATGTTATACTGAAGAATTAGCAGCCTGAATCTGTCTCTTGCCGCTCAATCTCCCACTACTGCGCTTGGCAAACCCATTATATTTGGATTTGGAAGAAGATACAGGTAGCAAATGGTTAACCTTAAGCTGAGAAGCAATTAAGTTTCAAAAATAATTACTGGCGTTTTTGCTGCCAAATGATTTTTTTGTATGTTTTCATTTGCAAAATAAGGCTTAGGTAACAAATATCAATAAGAAAATCCTATGTTGGAATTGACAAAGAGAACCCAGTTCCTTCCAGTATCTCCAATGGCAGTCTTGACATTGTTGGTTAAATTGATGACTGAAGGATTTTCCTACTGTCTTTTCTTTTCAACCAGAGGCAGAGACTACAGTTCACAATGACTTCCATCCAGATTTCTGCTCTTAATTCATCAAGGAGTTCTGTTTCATTTTTAGGATATCACACATTGTTTCAAACCTTTTTTCACTATGGGAAATGAAAACAGATGTCGAGTTCCTTGGACATATCTGGTAGAAAAGAACCCCGCTCTTGGTGTAGTCTCCAGTCACAAGAGTCCTTCCTAACTGACTGCTCATTATTAATCATTGTATTTTGTGGATTATCGTGCAAATGTATACCCCATTATGTATTAATTAATTTATAATTTTTAAAGATTTATAAGTTGTATGTTTATCTTGGAAACATTTGTAGCAATTTAACTTTAAAAACTTGCATTGTGGTTCATTTACTTGAAAAGGATGTCTTAAGTAAAACATAGTGTTCAATGTTTCATATGAAATTCTTTCAGGGAAACTTTCGGCCCTTTATCATCATTCCATGGCAGGTATAAAGTGAGAAAGCTGATAGAATCAGCACAGAGGACAACATTTAGTGAACTTCACAAAGGCAAACAATATGGTAAAGAGACCCTTAATAAACCCAATGTTATCAGGACTGCAATAGAATATAGAAAATGGCAGTGCAAGAATGCATCTTTGAACAGCTATGCAAAGCCTTTCAGATCACCCAAGTGTAACAGAAGTCTCATCTCCAGCTTCCGTTGTTACTAAAGTTGACAAATCCTGGCTTGCCCACCCTCCCTTCCTTTTTCTGTTTTAAGTAGCTGGTATTTTTTTTAATAGAATATAATACAAATATTAACAGAAAGAAAGAATATCAACAAGATGTGGTAACATCCAAGAGGTACATATATTAGCAGAAAATGGTAAGTAAAATGAATAAAAGGCCAAATTATGGTCCTTATCCTTTAAGTATTTTTATCCTCATTCTATAAGAATGTATGCAAGAAATTATCATTATAAATTATGACTTACTTTTAAACTTTATTAAATGTTTTCATTAAAAAGTTATTATGTACAATATTACTGATGATTAAATAAGTACACTAACATTCATAACCAAGTGAGGATTTTCCCTTACAGTGGGGAAAATTACCTATCTATTCCATTGATTTTTGTTTTCTAGCAAATTTCTTCTGGAATTGCCTTGAGTATCAGTTTCAGAAGCCATAGACAAAATCCACCTAACTACTATTAAAATTCATCTTTTTTGTTATATAACTAAAAATCTCCCACCTTTGTCACTAGACTTATTTCCAAACTACTCTTGATTGTTTCAAAAACAAAGATACTCTCAGTTCAAAAGCTTTAGAAGTTAGTATGCATGTGTCATTGGGGACCTTATGATATCTCTTGCATCCATCTTTTCTTTTTCATCCCCTCAGTCAATGTCCCAGTCCAAGCCCTCATTTCTCCTTCCAAGACCTCTCTCTTTTAACTAATATCTTCCTGATGATCAATTATGCACAGTACCACCAAGATCATCTTCTCAAAGCATAACTCCTACCTTTTTGCCCTCTTGCTCAAAAACTTTCAGTGGCTTCCAGGGAAGATTCTCCACTCTCTCACCTTCTAACACTTACATAGTACTTGCTATGTGCCCAGCATTATTCTAGGTGGTTACACATATTATTCTTCAAATCAACCCTGTAAGGTAGGTAAAAATATTATCCCCATTTTACAGATGAGGAACCAAGACACAGAGTTCAAGTCACCTGTCAAAGAACGCAGATAATATGTTTCACTACTGAGATTTTCACCCAGGGATTCTGGCTCCAGAGATCTACCTCCCTGTTTTTCTCCTAGCTTAACTACTATTCATCATTCTCTGACCAAACCAAACACTTTTCTGCTTTTGGGTCTTGGTTACAATTTTCCCTGTGCCTGCTGTCCACATCCATCAAGTTCCATCTGAGATGCTATCTCTTCCGTGAAACTCACTCAGATACTTCTTCTACAAATAGAATTTGTAAGTACATTTTAATTTGTACATACATTGCTAAATTATAACTCTTGGAGGAGTGGAACCATTTCTTATTTTTCATTGTCCCCTTTCAGCACTCAGTTACTAACAGACGGAAGATTGGCAGGCAATTGCTATAATTAAAAATAAATGAACTACTGATGGGTGAAATCATGCTGATAAATAAATTAATAAATAAATAAACACACACACACACACACACACACACACACACACCATAGGCACTCAGTACATGTTAACTGATATGAAAAGATGAGTGTATTCAAAAGACTACTGCAGGCTCTGAAGGCAATTCCAGAACTGTTTTGGACATTGATATAATAAAAATACAGCATCGCAAAAGAATAACTGTAAAAAAACAACATGTTTATGGACTCACTCAACTATTATTATTTATTGAGCACCAACTACGTGCCAAGCACAAGAGATACGAAAAAGAAAAAACTTCTCGTGGGTTACACACACACACTCACATCCACAATCCATCTAGCCTCCTCAAATTCTTGAGGAATGATGTCTTAATGACAAAATATAATTGAGAATATTCCTGTGCCATGAAGTCTCTAAAAAACTTACCAACAGGGCACAGGTCTCTCTTCAGTGGAGATAATCAGGAGGAACCCAAAGAAAAAGTTCTAAAAACAATGAGATATAATTCGTACACTCCCAGGGACTTGCATGAAGAAAAGGTCTATGATTCATATATTTTAACATGTAATAACTACTATGTATAGAATTTCTGGGAATTTGAGATTCCTGGGTAGGAGATGCTACAGTAGTTCAAAGTATGACGAAGATGATAGCTTTGCCATCAAAATACAGCTTTTATATATACATACCCATATATATATATATATATATATATATATATATATATGGATATGTTTGAAGCTGTGTATTTCCTAGATCTTTATATGATAATATCCTCAAAAGAGAAGTCTAGGATTTTGAGAATTGCAGATTTTTCTCCTTTATTTCCACAGATGTCTGCTTCTATTTTGTGCCACTCTTCCTCTTATTCCTATGGAATAAACTCAAGCAAAATGTTCCTTTTCCTTAAGTTTTTGTTTATTTAATTAAGATGATTTTCTACATGATTGATTATAAAGGCCATAATCATACTATCAAATTCCTGTCAAAATAACGATGTAATGTAAAATGTTAACCCTTTGAAGTGTTTAAACCTAAAACATAATAATAAAAAAAACTCTGTGTATGAATAAGGTGAATTTATTCAGGCTATTTATTTCTGCTGGAGTGCAAAAGAAAGTTATGGCTACCTTATTATTTACTATCACACACTACTGTAAAGATAAAACGTTTATAAGTTGTTAGAAATAGCAGATGGTTGTACCAAACTGAGATCCTTTCTGACATGTTTATAAAGGGCATCAGCTATTATGAAACCAGGAAGGACAGTATGACAACAGAATATAGCCCAAGCGAGGTACATGCTAGCAGGTAATATTTATAGTTAAAATGTTTGGGAAAAACAGAATCAGAGGATTGTGGGGCTAGAGGGGGATTCATTAGAACCTTCCCAAGGGGTTAGAGACAAGATGGCAGAGTACAAGGACTTGAGCTCACCCCCTCTCACGAAAACACCAAAATCACAACTAACTGCTGAAGAACCATTGACAAAAAAAGACTGGAACCTACCAAAAAAAAACATATTCTACATCTAAAGACAAAGAAGAAGCCACAACAAGATGGTAGGAGGGGTGCTTTCACAATATAATCAAAACCCATACCTGCCAGCTGGGTGACCCACAAACTAGAAAATAATTATATCACAGAGGATCTCCCACAAGACTGAGTTCTGAGACCCATGTAAGGCTACCCAGCCTGGGGGTCTGGCATTGAGAAGAGGAGTCCCCAGAGCATTTGGCTTTGAGGCCAGTAGGGCTCAAATGCAAGAGCTCCATAGGACTGGTGAAAACAGAGACTCCAGGGTGTGCACAAGGTTTCACGTGCACTGAGAGGGTGTGGAGAAAACGGAACCCTCCTACACTGTTGGTGGGAATGAGAACTGGTACAGCCACTATGCAGAACAGTATGGAGGTTCCTTAAGAAACTAAAAATAGAGCTACCATATGACCCAGCAATCCCACTCCTGGGCATATGTCTGGAAAAAAACCATGGTTCAAAAGGATATATGCACCCCAAAGTTCACTGCAGTGTTGTTTACAATAGCCAAGACATGAAAGCAACCTAAATGTTCACCTACAGAGTAATGGATAAAGAAGATGTGGTAAATATATACAAGGGAATATTACTCAGCCATAAAAAAAGAATGAAATAATGCCATTTTCAGCAACATGGATGGACCTAGAGATTATCATACTAAGTGAAGTCAGACAGAGAAAGACAAATAACATAAGATATCACTTATATGTGGAATCTTAAAAAATGATACAAAGGAATTTACAGAATGGAACAGACTCACAGACTTCAAAAACAAACTTATGGTTACCAAAGGGGAAAGGTTGGGGGGGGAGGGATAAATTAGGAGCTTGGGATTAACATATACACACGACTGTATATAAAATAGATCATCTGCAAGGACCCACTGTATAGCACAGGGAACTCTACTCAATATTCTGTAATAACTTATATGGGAAAAGAATCTGAAAAAGAATGTATATATATGTATGTATAACTGAATCACTTTGCTGTACACCAGTAACTAACACAACATTGTAAATCAACTATACTCCAATATGAAATAAAAATTAAATTAAAAATTAAAAAAATAAACTTTTCATTATGCATAGGAAAAAAGAATCTTCTCTTTGGGAACACATGTACACAGCTATTCTAGGTAAATTAAGAATATTCTTTGTGTCTAGCCTCTCTTAGGGTTGGAGATTCTATCATTCTCTTTGTTCATCCATATTGTATTTATGCAACATTTAAGTCTATTTCTCTTCTTCTGTTCTGAAGATGCAAGGCACTATGTAGAGGGCTTTATACAGTTGTCGTATACCTAACGCTTAACTGAATGTGTACCTCGTGTCAGGCATCATTCTACGTGCTTTTCATATATGAGCTCACATAATCTGCACAATATCCCAAGGGTAAGATATTCCCGTATTTCGGATAAGGAACTGAAACACAGGCTCATAATTCCTTCATATTCTTAGTGCGTTCTATGAAGGACATCATTATTTCTATTTTATAGATGTGAAAACTGAGTATCACATTAAATAACATGCCCATGATCAAAACAGCTGGTAAGTGATAGAGCTGGGTTTTTTACCAAGAATTCTCTGATTCCAAAGTACCTACATGTCTAACTTAAGAGAAGAAAGAAAATAGTAATAACAATAAGCACAAGAGAGTATATCACATGCCTGGCACTATTCAAAGAGTTGGGGAAATGGGACTCAAACCCAGAAGTCCAGTTCCAGAGCTATGCTCTTCCTACAACACTATACTGCCTCTTGTAATTAAAATATATAATGGGAGCAACTGTTTGGGATCATGAAAAATAAGAATGGTCTACTAGGTAAATATACACTGTTACTACTATATAACTAATATTTCTTGAACACTTACTAAATACTTCTGGTAGACATTGTAACATGCCACCCAGATCCCCCTCAGGAATGAAGGACTTATTTCACCAGTTGATGGGAGTCCTAAAAGAAGACAGCCCTCAATTGTCAGCTCTCACTGAAAAAACTTACCTATGGGGTTGGCTGAGGTCTTTGTTGGGATGCAGTACAGCTCATTTCCCACAGGTGTTGATCCAAAATGCACATCCTAATAAATAATAAACATCCTGAATGTTAAGTTTGACCTGAGAGTTTGCTTCCCTAGGAACCCAACCTGAAACAACATTTTACAGAATCTCTTTTAATTCTCACCATCCTATGAATTAGGTGCTATTATCTTCATATACTCATTTTACAAATGAAGACACTAAGGCCTAAATTTCCCAAGGTCATAGAGCTGGTCAAGGATGGAAAAGAATTGGAACAGAGAATGTATAATTCTGGAGGCTGTACCCTCAACTTCTACATGACTGTATATATAGAGAGACAGGCTCTATATATAGGCTATCTATATAAAATCTCTATATATATACATATATATATATGTACAGACTGTATATATTGAGACTTGTCATTAGTTCAACATGGATTTAATACCGAGGGGAAAGAAGCACTCTGAGGACTCTCAAATCTTGAGGGAAAAGAAATCTAACATTTATGTGTAAAGCATAGGTAAGAATAATGTTCGTAGTTGGAATGACCTGAAATGTAAACCAGGTGCCCTGAAAAGGAAGAACTGGTCAAGAAAATCGTCAAACCATTTTTACCTCTGTGCCTTCTACAATTTATTTCTTAAGGAGAGAGAGCTAAGGACCAAAAAAAGTTCCCATATGAAAGAGGAGAGGAAAATGTTCAATTAAAGATATACCTTATATATTAAATTATCTTAAATTCAAAGAGAAAAGGCTTCACTCTCCAATATGCAATGTTTATCATCTGATACATCTATCTAGCATCTTTCCTCATGAGAGAAGTTGAAAACATAAAGTGCCAGCATATGACCTGGACTTTAATGAAAAGTTAACAGGGTATGATATCTGTTCACAGTATTCTAAAAGATATGGGGCAGTGTTAAAAGATGGGGTGGGGAGAGAGGAGTTGAGGTGGCATAGAGCCATAGCTTTTGCCTGAGTTATGCTATTCAATCACAGATTTTCTCCAATGTTTTAAATTCCAAGTACTATTAGCCATCTTAATTTTTTCACTTTTTCCAGGACAGATAAGATTGGAGACATAAATCCCCTGACTCATATGTAAGCTTAAATTGTGTAGAATCTACTTTTTAAAATTACACTTTTTTATGGGCATGGATAATTCCCCGTATTTCCAATGGAGGGAAGGGAAAAATTACAACTAAAAAAAATTCAATATTAAATTTATCCTCTCAGTGCTTGTGCGTCCTGGGTCCATCTTTGATTTCACTTAAAACCTAAAGTAAATCTAAAACACACCCAGAACATAAGAGGGCCTGAAAAACCAAGTTCAGAGAAAATGGGATGCAGTTAGCAAAGATTACATGCATCAGTGAACTGTAGTAAATTGAACACCTTTAAATGCCAGAGGTTTTCTCTGTGAAACTGGGGGGTTTGAAAGGAAAATCAATAATGTTGGGAAAGAGAAACCCTCCTTACACATCTCTAATTAGTCATAGCAGAATCTGGTACATTTCCATATTACAACTGGATCAAACTTGTGAAATTGGTTTTGATCCCAGACTCATTCAGTACATCTTCCAGAAGAAGCTCCACTCAAGACAATCAAAAGCTTTTCAACCTTGAATGATCCCCAAGATCACTCTTAGTGTGCATCCGTGCTATATTATGTTCAGTGACTGTCTAATGTTGCCTCCAGCAAACCTCCCTGGAATTACCCTAAAAAAGCTCCATTTATAAGAACAGGCAAAGAATCTTCAAACTGGTCGGTTTCAACTTTAGCCTGAGCCTTCAAGAATCTATATTGTAAGTGAAACCAGGCATAAAGAGGCACAGTTCTTCAGATCTTTCATTTTTTTAATAAATCGAATAAATATTGGCCATATTGTTTATATTAGGGCACGAACCCCTCTGTACAGCCATTGCTTAAGTCTAATAATGAAATAGGTAAAGGGTTTCTGTATTTTTCTGAATAATCAATATCAAAGCTGCTGATGCAAATTTATTTGAACCCCAGGGAGCACATCCTTTGAAGTTCTGGGAAATTTTAAAATATAGTGTGCAAATCAATAAGTGGACAAAAACATCTCTGTCAATGTGTTCATTTTTATTTGGAGAGGAAATATATCTTTAAAAGTAATCTCTTTCTCCCTCTCTCTATGAACCCTTTCCCCAAATCATTTCTTTTACAAAAGAAACTCATGACTGTCAGCTGAACATAAAACATTCTTTTTGGCCATAATTAGAAGTGGTGTAGTGTCACCTCTCTGAAAAGGATGACTCCTCAAGCCTGACAGTCTGCCTGTTTCTACTCTTTTGTAATACTCTCATGCTTTTCTCTTTTCCCATCATTTCACATCCAGTTTTGGAGCCTTAGCTAACTGGTATGGTTTGAGGGCATTTTCAGAAGGGATTCTACCAGCCTGGTTTGGTGGTATGTGCTGTTTTGAATGGGATGTATCTATGAGATTAAAAATATATTTTTTCATTACTGCCTATTTTCACAGTCCACTAAGCAAAAACACAGAACAATTCCCTACCCCCCCCCCCACCATTCTCCCTTTCTCCCTTCCTCCTCTTTTTTCCCCTGTGGAGTTCAAATTAAAGAAAGGTGAAAATTGAAGCTGCTGTAGGCAAGGCGATTGCAACATGCATATTTGATTTTTATGATGGATCTAAATTGCTGAATAAGGCCATGGAACAAAGGGAGACTGCGGCTTCCTGCCCATCACACGCAGCCACTGAATGCAGAACAAAAGCTTCGGCCATTAGGGGCTCAGCAGGGAGACACATTATATAAATGACTTTGTCTTTTTTGCCCCCTCCCCCCACCACTGGGTGCACTGGACAGGGAGTGTGTGTGTGTGTGTGTGTGTGTGTGTGTGTGTGTGTGTGTGTGTGTGTGTGTGTGTGTGTGTGTGTGTGTGTGTGTGTGTGTGTGTGTGTGTGTGTGTGTGTGTGTGTGTGTGTGTGTGTGTGTTATGATTTGCCAGGGCATGAGAGGAGAAATCCTGGAAGCAGCAATGGGAATAGAAAAGGTACAGCGTATTATGACTCAAAAAAGCCATGCTTTACTCACTGGACCAGTGTGGCTCTCAGCACTGTTGGTCAGAGCACCACCAAAGATAACCACTTCTCTGAGAAACTTGGTGTCTTTTCAGAACAACCTGTAGCTTTTCTCTTAACTATTTCATTTCTTACATCAGGAATGATGAAGCATAAAGAAAAACACTTGGAAAAAATATGAAGGCCTAGAATTCCAGGGTAATTGCCAGACCTGCTTAAAGAACAAACTGACATAGTTCATTACAGCACTAATTTCCTAAGAAGCTACTACTTTTAATTCTTCCTTCCAGACTCACAGTTTTTCCTTTGGCAGTAAAAGAGAACTATGTATCAATAAAAATCATAAGCCATGACATAGCTGAGTCAACCTGTTTTTAAGAGGCCTCCTGTGGTGGTGACCTGAGTAGGCGCTACTGTTTTCCTGGCTCGAAACACCAGCCATCCTATACATACACATTTAACAATCTTTGCATAGAATTGGTTTTGTAGGATTTTAGTGTGCTTCACAGAGGTGAATTATTTTATTATTTCTAATATCACTGCGAAAGGTAGGGATTAGGACAGATTCTCTTTGCAGGTTCTCGGTTGAAGAACAGAGTGATTAAGTACATTGAAGGTGACACACTGAGTTGGAGGCAGGCTAAGAGTGAAACCCAGGTCACTGGATGCTGACTTCAGGCCTAAGTATCACTGTATGTTTCATGAGAGGAAATAGCTCAATGGTAAGTTTCTATTTCTTAGTACAATTCAGAAGTTATACTAAGATGTTCCGACAGTCCTCCAACTCTCTTATATAGTAGAGAAAACAGTCCCACTGCAGACCAAAGTAACTGAAAGTCAGTGTCAGGTGCTGCAGAACTAGAACTGAGGGTCCTTGGTAAGACTGAATCCCAAAGACAAACTCAACAGAAGGGCATATACATCCTTAAGTAACCTAACGATGATGGAATTCTGTAAAGCTAGCTAAGCGAAATGCCATGAGACAACTGCCATTCGTCATATACATTACTACTCTGTCTCAAAATGGGCAATTCATTTAAAATAGACTCTTATCATTTATATGAAAGCTGAGGGACAGACAGTGGGTTATTACTGTAGAGTAATTCAGTTCTGAGCTACAGAGGTCACCAAGCTACCTTTTTACAAATTCTTTTGAGTCTTACTCCAAGATGGTTAAATTCCTTATTATTGGGTAGGAAAAGGTCTCTCAATAAAGACTGCTTAATGGATTGGGATAGTATTGAGACTTACACGTACTGATAGTTTTAAGCAAATGGGATGAATAAATGGTTAAGGAGAGTCCCTAACACTACACGGCCAGAGGTGGGGGGTGATAGTATGGATAAATAAGCAGATGGATCAGTTTAGTAGAGAAGAGACTGCTAAATAGTTATCCATTTCTTTATTCATTTATTCAGTTTTCAAATATTCATTAAGGGCCTACTATGATTCTATGTGCTGTGGAATCAGTGCGAATAAGACACGGTTCCTGCCCTAAATAATAATCTTATACGTGGTTAGGAGCTGTGGTAAAGATATTAAATAGTTATACAAATATCTACATAGATTAACATATGGCAAGATATGAAGAGGAAGAGCAGTGCTCTATGAGAATGTTAAATGGGAGGACCTACCTCATCGGCAGGGGGTCAGGGATGGCTTTAATGAAAATGAGACATTTAAGCTGAGGCAGGAAAGAAAAAGTTAGATATGCTCTAATTACATACATTTCACCTTCTGAGGTACAATACATCTCAAGATATCAATTTAAAATGAGAGTCAAGGAAATGATGTATTTCTTTAGATTTTCATATACCTTCACTTCTCATTTATCCTATCAAAAAAGAAAACTTGGGCTTCCCTGGTGGCAAAGTGGTTGAGAGTCCGCCTGCCAATGCAGGGGACACGGGTTCGTGCCCTGGTCCAGGAAGATCCCACATGCCGCGGAGCGGCTGGGCCCGTGAGCCACAGCCGCTGAGCCTGCGCGTCCGGAGCCTGTGCTCCGGCCAAAACAGTGAGAGGCCCGCGTACCGCAAAAAAATAAAAAAATAAAAAACAACTTCATTACTTTGCTTAAAAGTAAAACAAAATACAAATTTGGCTATAGGTTTCTGGCAATTTAAATTTATTTCAGAGTAAAACCCAAAGGCCAGAAGGCTTTAGCCGTACTATACAATATGGTAGCCACACATGACTATTTCAATTTAATTTAATTTAATTTAATTTAAAATTAAGTTCTCCAGCTACATTAGCCACACTTCCATGTTCAACAGCCACTATACTGGACATCATTGCAGCTAGAGGCTATTAAAAGTAAAATTAAATTAAGCTAAGCACTGAGTTCCTCAATTGTACTAGCTATATTTTGAGTGCTCAATTTCAAGTGAATAGTGGCTATCAGTGGACAGCAGATACAGAACATTTCTATCACTGCAGAAACTGCTATTGAGCAGGATTACAAGACTATCTGGCACCTTGTTGACTCTCTAGTCTCATTTTCTACCATCCTTGTTTATGCTACCCTAGCCATGCTGGAATCCTTGCTGATCCTTCAGTATACCAGGTATGATCCTGCCTCAGGACTTTTGCATAGCTTAGAAGGTCCTACTTTCTTCTCCAGCCACATCTTATATAACAGTCTCCATCTGCTTTCTGTATCCTTAGCCATGCCAGTTTTCTTTCTATATTCCTCATTTTCCAGGTCTCCTTTTTCTCAGGGCTTTGCAAATATTATTTATTACCTTTCCTTGGAAGGCTCCTCCTTCTTTACTTTACCTTTCCTTCAAATATCAGCTTACTTATTTAATCAAGAAAGCCTTTCTGACTAGGTCAAATTCTCTTCTTACAAACACATCCTTCTCTTGCATAGTGCTTATTACAGTTGCAGGTTTACTTTTATTTATGTCATTTTTAATTCATGTCACATATCCACTGAGAGTTCCATGAGAGCAGGGACCATGTCTGTTTTTGATCACTGTTGTATTCTCAAAAGGTAGCAGAATGTATGGAACAAAACAGGAGTGTAATAAAAATCTATGATTGAATTATCAATGAATGAATGCTTGGGGAAGAAATAGCCAATGGTCAGTTTAAAATATATATGCTGTCCTGCTTCTTCCATGCATGTCAAGTACCCAAATTTCAAAGTAAGATTATAGACAGTGAACAAAAATGAATGATGGGGAATGTAATAATTTCAGAAGTGTGAAGTACTTCTTTCAGATTGATAAAAAGTACTGCTCCCCCAAAGGATAACAGAATTAGTTTAGGTATAATTTGTATTCTTTTTGCTTATCTGAATTTTCTAATATTTCTCCGTCATCATGTATTTGTGTTATAAGGACGTTATTTTTTATTGCAACACCAAAAATTATTATACTCCAACGCATCAGAAAGCCAAAATACCTAGGAGGTACAGTGGTTAAAAAGTACTTTTTTTCTTGCCAGACAAACCAGAGATGAATTCCTCATCCTGAATTTTGCTGGTTCTATGACCTTAAGCATATCACCTCACCTCACTGAACCTCGCCTTTCAAATGAAGATAATAATAGTATTCACTATACAGGGTGATTGGGAAGATTAAATAAGATAATGGATATAAAACATTCAATAAATGGTAGCTTAAAATGTACATGCTGAAATGGCCATATTTAAAGTGTCATGGCTAACTAAGCAAAGATCTCAATAACTATTTTGTTTCTTAATTATTAATTAGAAAGTAAAAGATTTTAGGTCACAGATTCCAAGTTTGGCATTGCACACTGGATTTGCTCCCAAGTTATCTTTCTTTTGAATGTGACTGGTCCATATACTCTAGGAATTCGAGGTAATTCCAAGGAATTAAATTTATTCACTTGTTCAACAAGTATTTTTGTGTGCCTCCTGTATATCAGGCACTGGGTTACAGATGATATAGTTAGTAAGATAAAGATATTACATCTCTTTCAACGGAAATAACCTACATGATGCCTGGGTGAGCATCTAAGATGAAAATTTAGCTACCAACTGTCACAAACTATTTGTATTATACTGGTACGAAAGTATTTGAATAAATAATTTTTTAACGAGTGCTTTTTATAGACGTGTAAAAAGCACTTTTATAAGGATATTCTCTTAGCATTATGTTTATACTATTGAATATTTAAGTGCCCAATAATTGTGGATTAGTTACATAAGTGATAATAAATCCATATAATGGAATATTATGTAACTATTAAAAATGCAGTGGTAGAAATATATTCACTGGTATGGAAAGATATTTATGACATGTTGGTAAATCTAAATGATTTAGATTTTAAACTTTAAAAGGTTTCCAAGTTGCATGCTTAGTAAGAACCTATTTATATAAAAATTCCATAGTGTATGTCTATGTAAGCAAAAAGACTGAAAGGACAACATCAAAATGTTATCATTTTCTATATCAGTTGTTCACAAATGTGACGGCATATTAAAATCAACTGGGGAATTTAAAAAATAAACTGATGTAGGGACACAATTAGAAATTCTGATTTAATTGGTCCTCTAAGGGGTCCAAGTGTTGATATTTAAATTATGCATTCTAGGTGATTCCAATGTGCATCTAGGATTGAAAACACTTTTTCCTAAGTGGTGAGACTATATCTTATTTTGGTATCTTTTTTTCTAAATTATATACATGAGCATTATAGATTATTTATGCAATGAAAAGTGATATCACAAGCAGAACACTGTTAATATTACTATAAGTTGCCAAATAGTGAATTAGAATATATAGTAAGGTTCCTCATTTTTTAATTCCTGAATTTGGTTAGTTATGCCTTTTTCAAAAAAACGATGAGTTTATGATGAGTCTTGCCTGGGAATAAAGATCAATTTTAATTATATCAAGAAACAACGTTTGCCTTTGTTGATTGTTTGTTCATTATCTTTATTTTTTTTCTTCTAGCTTCTTTTGGTTTTAATTTGTTCTTCTTCAGATGGATGCTTAGATCATGAGTTTTCAGTTTTTCTTCTTTTCTAATATATGCATCTAAAGCCAAAATTTTCCTTCTAAGAATGCTTTAGCTATACTCTTACAAGTTTTGTTATGTAATATTTTCATTATTATTTACTTAAAATATTCTCTATTTTTCCATTGTGATTTTTTTCCCTTGAGACATGGGATATTTAACAGTATATTTAAAAATCTCCAAATATATGAGACTTTTCTAATTACCTTTATGATATTCTTTTCTAGTCTAATTCCATAGTGATCTGAGAAAATACTGTACTGTTTCAATATTTTGACATTTTTTGATAATATCTGTGTGGCGGGACTACAAATTATTCTGTGTGCACTTAAAAATAATGGGTATTATAAGTCAGACAGAGGAATACAAATATTATATGATATCACTTATATGTAGAATCTAAAAAAATATACAAATGAACTTATTTACAAAACAGAAATAGACTCACAGAAATAGAAAACAAACTTATGGTTACCAAAGGGGAAAGGGAGCGAGAGGGATAAATTAGGAGTTTGGAATTAACAGATAGACACTACTATACATAAAAGAGATAAACAACAAGGACCTACTGTATAGCACAGGAAACTAATATTCAGTATCTTGTAATAACCTATGATAGAAAAGTATCTGAAAAAGTATATCTATATATACCTGAGTCACTTTGTTATATACCTGAAACTAATAAAACATTGTGAATCAACTATACTTCAATAAAAAAATATTTAATAATGGGCATTATGTAGCTGTCATATGCATTCTGAAGTTTTACATACAAGATAAATCAATCAAGTTTGTTAACTGAGTTGTTCAAATTTTCCTTCTATTAATTTTTGTCTGCATATTCTAAAAGTCATTGAGAATGGTGTGTTAAAATCTCCCACTGTGGGGCCTCCCTGGTGGCGCAGTGGTTAAGAGTCCGCCTGCCGATGCAGGGGATACGGGTTCGTGCCCCGGTCTGGGAGGATCCCATATGCCGCGGAGCGGCTGGGCCCGTGGGCCATGGCCGCTGGGCCTGCGCATCCGGAGCCTGTGCTCCGCAACGGGAGAGGCCACAGCAGTGAGAGGCCCGCATACCGCAAAAAAAAAAAAAAAAAAAAAAAAAAAAAAAAAAAAAATCTCCCACTGTGATAATGAATTTCCATATTTCTCCTTCTGTCTTATACATTTTTGTGTTCTATATTTTGAGGCTATGTTATTAGGTACATACCTACTTAGAATTATTTTAGCTTCCAGGTGAATTATTTTGTCAAGAAATGTCACTGTTTATAACTAATATTTTTAAATGACTTTATATGATCTTAATGTAGCATTCACATATTTCTTTCGATTAGTGTTTAAATTATTTGGTACACTGTATTACTGACCCTAGTTCTTCACCCCTTCCAGTATCTACATCCTTTGTCATGTGACTGCTCTTCCTTCCACTAGAGGCAGAGTACCTCCCTGAACTTTGCCTTTGGGCTCAGTCATAGGAATCTTTTTGGCCTCGAGATGTTAGTAGCTATACTGCATACAAAGACTTAAAATGTGCTTGTTCAGTTTAACTTTCCCATGCTTCTACCATCATCCTAAGAATATGCCCTGACTATACTGGTGGTCCAAGGAAGAAAACCTGATCTTTACTCAAATTCCAGTTTGGAGCCAAGCTAAGCCTATCAACTCCTCCCAAGATGTCTGAGAAGAAATAAATTATTTTTGTTTTAAGCCACTGAATCAGGGGCATTATTGTGGCAAAAGTGAACAGATATAGAAGATGGTTAAGATATAAGTGGGGTATTCCAGTAGTATAAACCTAAAATATATAAGAGTAGATTTGAAACCAGGAAGCAGGTAGTGAGGAAACTGTAATAAGAAGCTGTAAAAATGGCAAGGAAATCATTAAGGAAGACTAGGAAAATAATGACTCATGTAATGGCAAAACATTTTGTAAAAATGTTGCATGGGATTTTCTGACAAAAAAATTATTTAATAAACTTGGGGGAGCTAATAAAAGGTTGGGGGAGTAGAATTTGAAGGAAAATGTTAAATGTACAAAATGTTTGTTTCTAGCTGTACCTGGTCAGATTATACAAGAAAGAGATTACTTCAGAAAAAAGTGGTCTGTTTGCAAGCAGAATTAAAGAGACTACAAATTGCCCAGACATTTCAGGATTGGAAAATAAAACTTTCTTATCAAATAAAAGCTGTAGCCATTAAGAAACAGCTTCAGGGAGAAGACCAAACCCAGGGTATCAAGTAAAGAGCAAATCAAGGGCATGGCTATTAGACTTTTTGTTAAGACCTCTGGAAGAACTGAAGAGGTGCCCTGTAGATCATCTCTATGGGAGGAAAATGGTGACTTTAAGAAATATAAAAGGCATAGTCCCACAAGAATGTGATACACATCCGATTATCTGTAATTCAAGTGTGGAGAGAAGAACATGTCTCAAAAAGAATTGTGGGGATGGGAGAGGATCAAGATGGCAAAGCAGTAGGACAGGGAGCTCACATTTTCCCACAAAAACATTAAAAATACACCTACAGGGCTTCCTTGGTGGTGCAGTGGATAAAACTCTGCCTGCCAATGCCAGGGACACAGGTTCCATCCCTGGTCTGGGAAGATCCCCCATGCCGCGGAGCAACTAAGCCCGTGCACCACAACTACTGAGCCTGCACTCTAGAGCCCGCGACCCACAACTACTGAAGCCTGAGCACCTAGAGGCCGTGCTCTGCAACAAGAGAAGCCACTGCAATGAGAAGCTCGTGCACCACAAGAAGGAGTAGCCTCCACTCACCACAACTAGAGAAAGCCTGTGTGCAGCAATGAAGACCCAACAGAGCCAAAAATAAATAAATAAATAAATAAATAAATAAATTTTTAAAAATACATCTACAAGTGGAACAATTCACACAGAACATCTACTGAACACTAAAGGAAGACCTCAGACTTCCAAAAAGGCAAGAAAACCTCCACGTAACCGGATGCAACAAGAGGAAAAAGAAAAAGAAGGAATTGGGACAGGGCCTGCACCCCAGGGAGGGAGCTGTGAAGGAAGAATGGTTCCCTCACCCAGGGAAGTCTCCTCATCTGTGGGAAGATCAACCTGGATGGAGGGGTGCTTTGGAGCCTAGAAGTAGAGTGCAGCAACTGGTTTGTGGAAGGAAAAATGGAGAGTAGCCTGCACAGAAGGTCAGCACCACTGCCCTGCACTCCCCAGCCTGACACACTCGTCTGTCAATAGGGTTAGGGGCTGGGTCCTATCCCAGTGCACAGAGAGGACTGGAGATGGCTGCACAGAGACAGCCTGAAGAGGCTGGACTGTGGCAATTGAGGGTGTACCCACCAGAGAGGCAAGGTACCATTACTGTGGGGCACATGAGGAGAGAAGAGACCACCATAAGAGCTCCCTGTGAGCACTCTCAGGCAACAATACCACCCAAAGCAGCACCGGGGGCAGGTGTGAGTTGCTGCCGCCATCATGGGCTCCAGGAGCAGGCACAGGCCGCCGCTACAAGACCCACGAGCAGGTGTCAAGTGCTGCCCCTGCTGTCCCAGATGTGCACAAGGGCCGCTGTACCTGCACACCCCGTACACTTGTTCATCATCATCGGACAACCTGTATCTACTTTATACTTTCTTTCAATTTTAGTGCTAATGCCAGTAACTAGCATTATTGAAAACAAGTTCCCAAAATGAAGAGACTTTGTAATATAACACATTACCCTGGTCTTGTAAACCAGAAAAGGAGAATGACACACTTCCCTAAGACTCAAGGAAGAAGCCCTAAACTGCACCGCTAGCACCCAAAGCTGAAATTCTATTTAAACGATTCCCTGAAATTATAAGACATTCACAAAATTACAGTACTATGTCATTATTAAAATAATCCATTTTATCACGCACCACTATGTACATCGTGCATGTCTGCACCACTCAAGGGGATAACGGCCAGCACACACTGAGGAAAAAGGCAGCAAGCATCCAAACTAAAAGGAGCTCCTCAATTCCAGAAGATATGGTGGAACAGAAGGATTTGAGCTCACCTCCTCTCACAAAAACACCAAAATCAGAACTAACTATTGAATAGCCATCAACAAAAAAGACTGGAACTGGACTTCCCTGGTGGCGCAGTGGTTAAGAATCCACCTGCCAATGAAGGGGACACAGGTTTGAGCCCTGGTCCGGGAAGACCCCTCATGCCACAGAGCAACTAAGCCCATGAGCCACAACTACTGAGCCTGTGCTCTGGAGCCCATGAGCCACAACTACTGAGCCTGTGTGCCACAACTACTGAAGCCCACGCACCTAGAGCCTGTGCTCTGCAACAAGAGAAGCCATTACAATGAGAACCCTGTGCACTGCAACGAAGAGTAGCCCCTGCTCGCTGCAACTAGAGAAACCCCACATGTAGCAACAAAGACCCAACACAGCCATAAATAAATAATTAAAAAAAAAAAGACTGGAACCTACCCAAAAACATATTTTACATTCAAAGACAAAAAGGGAGCCACAGGGAGAGAGTAATAGGGGTTCTTTCACAACATAATCAATCCTATAACCACCAGGTGGGTGGCCCACAAACAAGGAAATAATTATATTGCAGAGATTATCCCACAAGAGAGAGTCCTGAGCCCCATGTCAGGTCTCAGCATGAGGATCTGGCATGGAGAGGATGAACCTGCAGGGCAATTGGATTTGAAGGCCGGCAGGGCTTGAGTGCAGAAGCTCCACAGGACTGGGGAAAACAGGGACTCCACTCCTGGAGGGCACACACAAGGTTTCATGTACACTGGGACTCAGCATAAACCAATAATTCCATAGGAGCCAGGGCTGGACTTCCCTATGAATCTTGAAGGGTCTCCTGGGGAGGCAGGGGTCAGCCATGGCTCACTGTGGGGGCAAGAACACTGGTGGCAGAGGCCCCAGAGAATACTGATCAGTGTGAGCTCTCCCAGAGGTCACCATTTTGGCATCAAGATGTTGCCAGACCAAAGAGCCTACAGACTTCAGTGCTAGAATGCCTCAGGCCAAACAACCAGCAGGATAGGAACACAGCCCCACCCACCAACAGGCAGGGCGTCTAAAGCCATACGGAGTTCACAGCCACCTCTAAACACACCCCGTGACACAGGCCTGCCCACCAGAGGGACAACCCCATTTCTAACCACAAGTGGGCAGGCATCGGTCCCTCCCACCAGGAAGGCTTCACAAGCCTCAGGACTACCTGACCCAGCAGAGGGCAGACACCAGAAGCAAGAGGAGCGATGATCCAAGAGGCAGTGGAAAGGAGACCACAATACAGAAAGTGAGACAAAATGAGACAGCAGAGAAATATATTCCAGATGAAGGAACAAGATAAAAACCCACTAGAACAACTAAATGACGTGGAAATAGGCAACCTACCTGAAAAAGAGTTCAGAGTAATGATAGTAAAGATAATCCAAGATCTTGGAAAAAGAGCGCAGGCACAGATCAAGAATTACAAGAGATGTTTAACAAAAAGCTAGAAGATTTAAAGAACAAACAAACAGAGATGAACAATACACAACAACTGGAGAGAATAATACTTTAGAATGAATCAATAGCAGAATGACTGAGGCAGAAGAACAGATAAGTGAGCTGGAAGACACAATCGTAGAAATCACAGCTGCAAAACAGAATAAAGAAAAAAAGAACAAAAAGAAATGACAACAGTATAAGAGACCTATGGGACAACATTAAATGCACAAACATTCACATAATAGAGGTCCGAGGGGGAGAAGAGAGAAAATATTTGAAGAGATTATAGTGGAAAACTTCCCTAACATAAGAAAAGAAACACTTGCTCAAGTCCAGGAAGTCCCAAACAAGATAAATCCAAGGATAAACATGCTGAGAAATGTATTAATCAAACTGACAAAAATTCAAGACACAGAAAAAATATAAAAAGGAGCAAGGGAAAAGCAACACATAACATACAAGGGAATCCTCATAAGGTTATCAGCTGATTTTTCAGCAAAAACTATGCAGGCCAGAAGGGAGTGGCACAATATATTTAAAGTGATGAAAGGGAAAAAACCACAACACTCTACCTAGCAAAGCTTTTATTCAGATTCAACGGAGACATCACAAGATTTATAGACAAGCAAAAGCTAAGAGAATTCAGCACCACAAAACCGTCTTTACTTCAAATCCTAAGGGATTTGGCACAACTACAATCAAGAAAATTATGAATGGGAAAGCACACCAGTAAAGGCAAATATAAAGTAAAGGTAGGAAATCATTGACACACAAATATGATATCAAAACCAGCAACCATGAGGAGAGTACAAATGCAAGATATGGGAAATGCATTTGAAAATAAGACACCAGAAGCTTGAAACAATTTTTATATATATAGCCAGCTATATCAAAATCTCATGGAAATCACAAACTAAAAATCTACACTGGATACACACGCAAAAAAGAAAAAGCAATCCAAACACAATACTAAAGAGAAGAGAACAAAAGAGGAAGAAAAAAGACCTTCAAAAACAAATCCAAAACAATTAACAAAATGGCAATAAGAATATTTGTATTGGACTTATGATTACCCCGGGGGAAGGGTGGGGGACAGGGATGGATTGGGAGCTTGCAATTGACATGTACATACTGCTATATTTAAAACACATAACCAACAAGGACCTACTGTATAGCACAGGGAACTCTGTTCATTATTCTATAATAACATGAATGAGAAAACAATTTGAAAAAGAATAAAAAATTTGAAAAAAGAATATTCATATCGATAATTACCTTAAATGTAAGTGGATTAAACTCTCCAACCAAAAGATATAGAACGGCTGAATGGATACAAAAACAAGACCTGTATATATGCTATGTATAAGAGACCCACTTCAGATCTAGGGACACATACAGAATGAAAATGAGGAGATGGAAAAAGGTATTAATCCATGCATATGGAAATCAAAAGAACCTGGAGTAACAATACTCATATCAGACAAAATAGGCTTTAAAATAAAGACTGTTATAAGAAACAAAGAAGGACACTACATAATGATCAAGTGATCAATCCAAGAAGACAATATAACAATTGTAAACATATATGCACCCAACATGGGAGCACCTCAATATATAAGGCAAATACTAACAGCCATAAAGGGAGAAATCAACAGTAACACAATAATAGTGGGGGACATTAACACCCCACTTTCATCAACAGAGAGATCATCCAGAGAGAAAATCAATAAGGAAACACAGGCCTTAAGTGACATATTAGACCAGACTTAATTGATATTTATAAGAGCATTCCATTCAAAAGCAGCAGAATACACTTTCTTCTCAAGAAGAAACAAGGAACATTCTCCAGGACTGATCACATGCTGTGCTACAAAGCAAGCCTCGATAAATTTAAGAAAACTGAAATCATATCAAGCATCTTTCCTGACCACACTGCATGAAATTAGATATCAATTACAAGGAAAAAAACTGGAAAAAGCACAGACACCTGGAGGCTAAACAACATGCTACTAAACAACCGATGGATAACTCAAGAAATCAAAGAGGAAATTAAAAAACACCTAGAGACAAATGGCAATGAAAATACGATGGTCCGAAACCTATGGGACACAGCAAAAGCAGTTCTAAGAGGGAAGTTTATAGCAATACAATCTTACCACAGGAAACAAGAAAAATCTCAAATAACCTAACCTTACATCTAAAGCAACTAGAGAAAAAAGAACAAACAAAACCCAAAGTTAAAAGAAAACTAACCCTAAAACCCTAACTCTAACCTTAACCCTTTGAAAGAAATCATAAAGATCAGAGCAGAAATAAATGAAATAGAGACAAAGGAAATGTTAGAAAAGATCAATGAAACTAAAAGCTAGTTTTTTTGAGAAGATAAACAAACTTGATAAACCTTTAGCCAGACTAATCAAGAAAAAAAGGGAGAGGACTCAAACCATTAAAATCAGAAATAAAAAAGAAGTTACAATGGCCACCACAGAAATACAAAGGATCATAAGTGACTACTATAAACAACTATATGCCAATAAAATGGACAATCTAGAAAAAAATGGACAAATTCCTAGAAAGGTACAACCTTCCAAGACTGAACTAGGAAGAAACAGAAAATATGAATGATTTCACAATTACTGAAATTGAAACAGTGATTTAAAACCTTCCACAAAACAGAAGTCCAGGACCAGAAGACTTCACAGGTGAATTCTATCAAACATTTAGAGAAGAGTTAACACCTATCCTTCAGAAACATTTCCAAAAAACTGCAGAAGAAGGGCCTTCCCTGGTGGTCCAGTGGTTAGGACTTCGCCTTCCAATGCAGGGGGTACGGGTTTGATCCCTGGTTGGGGAGCTAAGATCCCACGTGCCTCAGGGCCAAAAAACCAAAACAGAAGCAATACTGTAACAAATTCAATAAAGACTTTAAAAATGGTCCATATCAAAACAATCTTACCAAAAAAAAAAAAAAAAAAGTACCACCAAAACTGCAGAAGAAGGAACACTCCCAAGCTCTTTCTATGAGGCCACCAACACTCTGATACCAAACCAGACAAAGATACCACAAAAAAAGAAGATTACAGGCCAATATCACCGATGAAAATGGATGCAAAAATACTCAAAAAAATATTAGCAAGCCAAATCCAACAATACATTAAAAGGATCATACACCATGATCAAGTGGGATTTATCCGAGGGATGCCAAGGATTCTTCAATATACTCAAATCAGTGTGACATACCACGTTAACAAATTGAAGAAGAAAAGTCATATGATCATCTGCATAGATGCAGAAAAAGCTTTTGACAAAATTCAACACCCATTTATGATTAAAAACTCTCCAGAAAGTGGGCATAGAGGGAACCTACCTCAACAAATAAAGGCCATAAATGACAAACTCACAGCTAACATCATTCTCAAAGGTAAAAAGCTGAAAGCATTCCCTTTAAGGTCAGAAACAAGACAAGGATGTCCACTCTCATTACTTTTATTCAACATAGTTTTGGAAGTCCTAGCCATGGCAATCAGAGAAGAAAAAGAAATAAAAGGAATCCAAATTGGAAAAGAAGTAAAACTACCACTGACTGAAGATGACATGAAACTATACATAGAAAATCCTAAAGATGCTACCAGAAAACTACTATAGCTCATCAAAGAATTTGGGAAGGTTGCAGGATACAAAATTAATATACAGAAATCTCTTGTATTCCTATATGCTAACAACGAAAGATCAGAAAGAGAAATTAAGGAAACAATCCCATTTGCCATCACATCAAAAAGAATAAAATACCTAGGAATAAACCTACCTAAAAAGGCAAAAGACCTGTACTCTGAGGAGTATAAGACACTGATGAAAGAAATCGAAGATGACACAAACAGATGAAAAGATATACCAAGTTCTTGGATGGGAAGAATCAATATTGTCAAAATGAGTATACTACCCAATGCAATCTAAAGATTGAATGCAATCGATATCAAATTACCAATGGCATTTTTCACAGAACTAGAACAAAAAATTTTTAAATTTGTATGGAAACAAAAAAGACCCTAAATAGCCAAAGCAATCCTGAGAAAGAAAAACAGAGTTGGGACTTCCCTGGTGTCCAGGGGCTAAGACTCCACGCTCACAATGCAGGGGGCCCAGGTTCGATTCCTGGTCAGGGAACTAGATCCACATGCTGCAACTAGGAGTTCACATGCCACAACTAAAGATACCGTGTGCTGCAACTAAAGGATCCCACATGCCACAACTAAAGAGCCCACATACCGCAATGAAGATGCTGCATGTAGCAACAAAGATCCCACATGCTGCAACTAAGACCCAGAGCAGCCAAATAAATAAATAAATAAATAAATATTAAAAGAAAGAAAGAAAGAAAGAAAGAAAGAAAGAAAGAAAGAAAAACATAGCTGGAGGAATCAGGCTCCCTGGCTTCAGACTATACTACAAAGCTACAGTCATTAAAACAGTATGCTACCAGCACAAAAATAGAAATATAGATCAATGGAACAGGATAGAAAGCCCAGAGATAAACCTACACACCTACAGTCAATTAATCTATGATAAAGGGGGCAAGAATATACAATGGAGAAAAGACAGTCTCTTCAGTAAGTGGTGCTGCGAAAACTGAATAGCTACATGTAAAAGAACGAAATTAGAACATTCTCTAACACAATACACAAAAATAAACTCAAAATGGACCAAAGACCTGAATGTAAGGCCAGACACTATAAAACTCTTACATGAAAACATAGGCAGAACACTCACTGACATAAATCTCAGCAATATCTTTTTTGATCCACCTCCTAGAATAATGAAAATGAAAACAAATATAAACAAATGTGACCTAATTAAACTTAAAAGCTTCTGCACAGCTAAAGAAACCATAAACAAAACGAAAAGACAACCCTCAGAATAGGAGAAAATATTTGCAAATGAAGTAACCAACAAGGGATTTATCTCCAAAATATACAAAGAGCTCATGCAGCTCTATGTCAAAAAAACAACCCAATCAAAAAATGGGCAGGAGATCTAAAAAGACATTTCCCCAAAGAAGACATACAGATGGCCAAAAAGCAGATGGAAAGATGCTCAACATCACTAATTATCAGAGAAATGCAAAACAAAACTACAATGAGGTACCATCTCACACCGGTCCAAATGGCTATCATCAAAAAGTCTACAAATAGTAAATAAATGCTGGAGAGGGCATGGAGAAAAGGGAACCCTCTTAGACTGTTGTTGGGAATGTAAATTCATACAACCACTATGGAGAACAGTATGGAGGCTCCTTAAAAATCTAAAAGTAGAACTACCTTATGATCCAGCAATCCCACTTCAGGGCATATATCTGGAGAAAAGCATAATTCAAAAAGATACAGGCACCCCAATGTTCAGTGCAGCACTATTTATAATAGCCAAGACATGAAAGCAACCTAAATGTCCATCTTCAGGGGAATGAACAAAGAAAATGTGGTACTTATATACAATAGAATATTACTCAGCCATAAAAAAGGATGAAATAATGCCATTTGCAGCAACATGGATGAACCTAGAGATTATCATACTAAGTGAAGTAAGTCAGACAGAGAAAGACAAATATCATATGATATCATTCATATGTGGAATCTAAGTCAAAAAATGATACAAATGGAGTTATTTAAAAAAGAGAAACAGACTTACAGATATCGAAAACTAACTTATGGCTATCAAGAAGAAACGTGGCAAGGAGGGATAAATCAGGAGTTTGGGATTAACATACACACACTACTATATATAAGATAGATAACCAACAATTACCTACTGTATAGCACAAGGAACTCTACTCAATATTCTGTTATAACCTACATGAAAAAAGAATCTGAAAAAGAATGAATCACTTTGCTGTATGCCTGAAACTAACACAACATTGTAAATCAACTATAATCCAAGAAATTTTTTTAAAAAAGAATTTTGGGGGCCTCCCTGGTGGCGCAGTGGTTGAGAGTCCGCCTGCCGATGCAGGGGATACGGGTTCGTGCCCTGGTCTGGGAGGATCCCATATGCCGCGGAGCGGCTGGGCCCGTGAGCCATGGCCGCTGGGCCTGCGCATCCGGAGCCTGCGCATCCGGAGCCTGTGCTCTGCAACGGGGGAGGCCACAGCAGTGAGAGGCCCGCATACCACAAAAAAAAAAAAAAAAAAAAAAAAGAATTTTGGGTGTTGTTTTTCAAATATAAAGTTGATCAGAATCTAATATGAAATCCCAGGCAGTTTTTGAGAGAGATGAATCAGTAGAAATGCTGCCATCCTGAAATAAAAGGAACTACTATATATTGAGGTGTAAAAAGACTTCTGGATACCACTACACACCTATTAGAATGACAAAAATCCAGAATAGTGACAACACCAAATGCTGGGAAGAATGTGGAGCAACAGGAATTCTCATTAATTGCTAGTGGGAATGCAAAATGCTACAGCCACCTTGGAAGGCAGTTTGGCAGACTCTTACAAAACTAAACACACTCTTATCATATGACCCCTCAATTGTATTCACTGGTATTTACTCAAAGGAGTTGAAAACCCATGTCTACAGAAAAATCTGTAATACAGATGCTTATAGCAGCTTTATTCATAATTGCCAAAACTTGGAGTAACCAAGAGGCATTCTTTGGCAAATGGATAAAGTGTGGTACAGCCAGACAATGGAATATTATTCAGTGCTAAAAAGAAATGAGCTGTCAAGCCATGAAAAGATATGGAGAACCTCAAATGGATAATCACTAAATGAAGGAAGTCAATCTGAAAAGGCTTTATACACACTGCATGATTCCAATTATATGATATTCTAGAAGAGGCAAAACTACAGAGACAGTAAAAAGATCAGAGGTTGCCAGGGGAAGGAGAGAGAGGAATGAATAGGTAGAACACAGAGGATTTTTAGGGCAGTGAAAATACTCTGTATGACACTATAATGGTGGATACATATCATTATACTTTTGACCAAACCCATAAAATAGACTACAGCAAGAGTGAACCCTAGTGTAAATTATGGACTTTGTGATAATGCTGTAGCAATGTAGGTTCATCAGATGTAACAAATGTACCACTCTGGAGGGGGAGAGTGATAATGGGGTAAGGCTATACACGTGGGGAGGGGGTATATGAGAAATCTCTGTACCTTCCTCTCAGTTTTGCTAGGAACCTAAAACTGTTCTAAAAAATATAAGGTCTTAAAAGAAGACTTCTGTGGCAAGAGGATTCTGGGAAGATAGTGAGTAAAAAATACTCTACCAGGAATCTTTCTCCCCACCTAGGTAACAACTGCAGTGACAGAATATGTCTGATGTAACTACTTTGGAACTATGGAATCTATTTGAAGGCTTGTAACTTTCAAATGAATGCTTGAACAATAAACAGCAGTTAATTTTGTCCAGGTCTTATTACTGTCGCAGTACCCATCCCCCACTCCCCAGTCCCATGGCAAGCAGCCTTGCACATGTTCCAGAGATCAGCTTGTATGTAGTTTGTGAGAGTCATGGTGGGCAATAAGGAACCTGTCCTCCAAATATTGGGGACATGAGCTCTGATTGCTGCTCCTGACAGTGGAAGGACAGATGCAGATTCAGGCAGCCATTGCTGTAAGCCCCTCTACCTCCATGTGAATTGACTGCCAGTGATTTAAAGGGCTCACATACTTTTCTCCCCCTTCATTTCTGTATTTTTCTCCCTTTGGAAGCCACATATTTAAGGAGTAGGAAATTCAAAATGAACTGTATATACAGAATTTAGAAAGTCATGGCATAGGCCCAGAGAAAGGTGCAGGGGAAAAGACCTAAGAAGTAGACCTTAAGTTTACATCTCAGTCTGACCCCAACACAGAACCATCCTACAACAACAAAAACAAACAAATAGCAAACCCTGGGGAAGAAGGGGAATTTGACTTCCAGAGTTACTACATTATAGGATTCAGTTTTTGTCCAGTTTTCAACAACAACAACAACAAATCATAAGGAATACAAAGAAATAGGAAAGTATGGCCCACTCAAGGGAAAAAATTGACAGAATATACTATTGATATATGATGTTAACAGAACAAAGGGGAAAAAACCCACATGACCATCTCGATTGATTCTGAAAAAGCATTTGACAAAATTCAACATCTTTTCATGATAAAAAAAACAAACACTCAATAAACTAGGAATAGAAGGAAACAACCTCAATGTAATCAAAGCCATATATGAAAAACCCACAGCTAACCTTATCCTCAATGGTGAAAGACTATTAGCTTTTCCTCTAAGACCAGGAGCAAGGCTAGCATGCCCATTTTAGCCAGTTCTATTCAACATAATACTGGAAGTTCTAGTCAGAGCAATTAGGCAAGATAAAGAAATGGAAACAGAGAAGTAAATTTATCTGTTTGCAGATGATATGCTCTTAAATGTAGAAAATCCTAGAGATTCCACAAAAAAATGATAGAATAAACAAATTGAGCAAAATAGCAGGATATAAAATCAACAAACAAACATTAGTGGCATTTCTATACACTAAGGGTGAACAACCTGAAAAGGGATTTAAGATAATTTCATTGGCAATACCATCCAAAATGCTTATGAATTTTAACCAAGGAGGTGAAAGATTTGTAAAAGCAAAAACACAAAACACTCCTGAAAGAAATCAAAAACGACATAAGTAAAAAGAAAGGCATCCCATGTTCATGGACTGGCTACTTGATATCATTAAGATGTCAACACTACTCACAGTGATCTACAGATTCAATGTAATACCTATCAAAATTCCAATGTTGTTTTCTGTAGAAATAGAAAAATCCATGCTAAAATTCATATGGAATCTCATGGGACCCCTAATAGCCAAAACAATCTTGAAAAAGAACAAAGTTGGAGGACTCACACTAATGATTTCAAAACTTACTAAAGCTATAGTAATCCTAACAGTGTAGTACAGGCTAAAAGACAGACATACAGACCAACGGAATAAAGTAGAGGGCACAGAAGTAAACCCTCACATATATGCTTGCTATGGACTGAATTGTATGCCCCTGAAATTCATATGTTGAAGCCCTAACTTCTCATGTGACTGTGTTGGACATAGGGCTTTAAGGAGTGACTTAGGTTAAATGAAGCCGTAAGGGTAGAGCCCTGATCTGACAGACTTAGTGCCTTATAAGAAGAAACACTACAACTCTCTATCATATGAGGACACAGCAAGAATATAGCCACTTGCAAGCCTGGAAAAAAGCTCTCACCAGAACCCAACCAGGCTACACCCTGATCTTGGACTTCCAGCCTCCAGAACTCTGAGAAAATTTCTGTTGTTTAAGCCACTCAGTCTATGGTGTTTTGTCATGGCATCCCGAGCTCACGAATACAATGGTCAAGGATGCCAAGACCATTCAGTGGGAGAAAGGACAATCTTTTCAACAAACAGTGCTGGGAAAACTGTATATCCACGTGCAAAAGAATGAAGTTAGACCCTTACCTAACACCATATCCAAAAATTTTGAGTTCAAAATGGATCAAAGACTGAAACGTAAAAGCTAAAACTGTAACACTCTTACAAGAAATATAGGACAAAAGTGTCATGACCCTGGATTTGGCAATGATTTCTTGGATATGACACTACAGGTACAGGCAATAAAATTATAAATAAACAAGCTGGACTTCATGAAGATTAAAAACTTTTGTGTATCAACAGATACTATCAACAGAGTAAAAATGCAGCCTACAGAAAAGGATAAAATATTTGAAATCACATATCTAATAAGGGATTAATATTGGAACACATAGAAAGCTCCTATATTAAGCATATTCATTATGAAATCTCTGTCTAAAAACTATTACCTGACTCATCTGTATAAGTCTCTTTCTATTAGGTGTTTTTTCTCTTGATTTTCTATCAGGTGGTTTTACCTTTTCCTGTGCCTATTTTTTATGTTGACTGAGCACCAATAAGTGTATATAAACAACTGCAGAGAGACAGCTGACAGACTAGGATAATTTTATCTTCCACTATAAAAGATTTAACTTTATTTCTTAGAGTGGGTAAGGGCACTAGCAATTTTGTGCCATCTAAATCAGATCAAGATTTGAAGTAATGTGAAGCCTGTTTTCAGTCCCTGGGTAGGCTGGTCTATTTCAGGTTCATCCTTCCTCTTATATCTAATCAGGTATTACTCCCCTCTATGTAGGCTTGAACTCCAGGTTTTCCCACAGGTTTCATGATTCTGAGTATCTCTACTTAGCTTCTCAGCCTTTTAGCCATCTTTATTAGAAATGACAGATATTTGGGTCTGCAGGAAATGGAAGACACCTCTGGGGGAAAAGCACTTCTAAATGCCAGATTCATCTCTCCTGAATGAACTCTGAGTTGGTCTCATAGGTTTCCACTATATTGTTAGCATTACAAGGTCTCAAACAGATTTTCTGTTTCGATTTCACCCAGCTTTTCTAATTGTCCTCAGTAGGGGAGATGGTCCAAACTACTTGGTCTACTGTTATTACTAGAAGTCAAACTCCATACCTTACTTTTTAAAAGCATATTTAACTGTCAAAGTAAATTTTTACAAACTGGTCTGCAGATCATTTATATAAGTATCATCTATGATGCTGGTTTAAAATGTAAATTCCTGGATTCTCTCTCTAATTTAGCTGAGTCAGAAATGCATTTTTAACTAGCATCCCAGTTCACTGAGTACCTGTTGAATATATGTATGTTAAAAATGAATAACTGGAGAGATACCTTTATTTATCTAATAATTGACCAGCTAGTCATAAAGTAACTACTACTTAACAGAAGAGTTAAGGGAAGTATCTGTCTTCTAAAGTTACCAGTATAATTTGCATCTTTAAAATGTTATTAGGTAAAAGTAAGGAGAAATACAAAGCAAACTTCCATAGTTTCAAAATGATCTTTCTTAAATGGGTAAGCAAATATAGTGGCAAACTTTGCACATAAAAAAAATGTTACCTTTCTGATCTTTTATTTAAATGTAAACTGTTATTTTAAAACATGATTAGGAGATCTGTATCTATATGTGTAAAATATGAAATATAAAGATACAAATCAAGACAATCTCACCTCTTTAATAAGATAAAGATATGTTATAATGAGAAACTATCCAATAACAGAAACCATTTTATCTTTTCTGTACTAATTAGGGCTTTTTATTCAGTGAATTGTGAGATCAAAGAATTATAAGATGAAGATAAATAGTAAGGGTAAACATTATAGAACATATTTAAAACTTAGCCTAATGAATCTTAGTTAAAATTTCCTAATGGTGAGCTTAAAATTTAATGTTTAGGAAGAAATGATAAACAATTTTATTCTCTTACATATATAACCCTCAGTGGCATGTTAGACACCTTATATTTCTTCTTGAAATTTTAAATGTTTATGGCCAGCTCTCATTTAGCTTTTGCTTAGCCAAGCCTCACACAGTAACTTCTATTAAACCTGACTGAAATATTAGTTTTTTAACTCTTCAATGTCTGAAAATATAGTTTCATTAATTTCCTTTATTAAAATCCTCAAAATGCAACACAGCTTTCTTGTATAGTCATGCTGAAAGAAATAGAAGCACATAACTATATTCCTTCCAGTTACATGCCATATAATTTTTCATATAATTACTACTTTGCCAGGTAGGAACATTTTAATCAATTTTTATTTCCCTAATATTTGTTTCTACCTATTACTTAGTCATTTTCATAAAAGTTCTGCACAGTCTTTGATCTTTTAACCCAGTCTAACCGTAACACTTCCCAGCACTCTATTCATCGTCTCAGAATCTTCATCTCTGGTGAAAAAAAAAAAAAAAGATGACTTTCAATTGTGCTGCCCAATCCTCATGGGATTCTGCCTCTTTAAACCAATGTGTTTTTTCTTCCCTCTCTGCAACTGCCCTCTTTATAAAACTTTCTATGAAACATTTTACAAACACCAAATCCAAACTATTGTGTTATTAGGGAAAAACAGAAAGCCAATAAGATTAAAAGAGAACAACCCAACTACCTGATGGTCAATTAAAGTTATTCAGGCCAAGCGTATTTTGCTTTGGGATGAATTGTATGAATTGGCTGTTTATTTGATTCTGAATTCTACATATAATTGTATCATGCATGATCTGCTCTCTATCCCCCACATACTACTCTTGAGTCCATAAATTAATCCTCAATAAGAAGCTTCTGGGCATCTACAACATTGAGTTTGATAATTACAACGTGGGTTTAAAAAAAAATTTGTGTTGCTTAACACATTTTAATTTATGTGCTCAATTTTCTTGTACTTCCTGGTACTCCCATTCTCATTCCAGCCCAATTTATGTTTCTCAATATTAAAGTCAGGGAATCTATCATTTCCTCTCATACAGACAAAGATTGTGTCACTCAACCATACCTGAAGGACTGTATTTACCAAGATTTCCAGTAATAGTCTCTACTTGTCCTCATGAAAATAACCTACAGTGAGGAGAACACTACAGTGTAGAGAACATTAACAGAATAATCTTTCCTAGTTACGATGTGAATTAGGTGAGAAGACAATGCTGGGGTGAAGGCTAGGAGACAATAAATGAAATCATTAAGTAAAAATTAGTTAATATTTACTTTGGTAAAATTTCATGCCTATGGGGAAGTTAATTTTAATGGATGTGGTTCACACTTTTCATGGAAATAGTATTAAGAGAAAAATCTCATGGGAATAATGTCAAAATCAATGAAATTAAAATGTTGAGAAAACTTGCTAGGTTAGAAACCCACTGCTATGGCCATAAAATTTCATATGTCTCTCATATTTCCTTTCTTAGGCTCAAAAAAGAGCCTAAGACTTGAATTAAGGGCTTAGATGTTTTTCTTTTCTCCACTCTGTAAAAATGAGGAGATAAAGGAGGTTGAGGGGAATAGGACTGTCCCCTCCCTTGCCTCTATGATGCCACCTCTAACATAAAAAAATGAGATGGTGGCTCACCAAGGAATATTTAAATAAAAAGAATCAAAACAAGTCTGTAAAACACTTAAGGCATTTTAATTACACTTTTTGTTTGCTGTATATTTTTTCCTTTTTTCAGGGACTTGCAGTGGGAAAGGAAGCTGTGCCCCTGAGAAAGAATTCTCAGTATGCACCATGATTTGTGCTACCTTTGAGGCCTCTGCTCATTAAAAACACCTATGAGTTTCTTCTTTGTTTTTTAAGAGGGCAGAATCCAGTAATAACTCAAGCACCCAGACCTCTCCCCAGACATCATTTTTAACAGTCCAAGAGAAGCTGATTCAAGGTCAGAGGTCATAGACTGTGCTCCATTTGCCAGCTGGCAGTAAGCTCCAAGGACAGAGGGTGCAAGAAGCGTGACGATTCCTCAAGATGCTCATTCACAGAGCACTGAGAATATCCCCACGGATACCTCAGAAATACTCATTTTATCTCAGTTTGGTGGGCTGGGAGAAAAGGGGGTCAATTTTCTGGGGTAGCTTTGCAGATCTTCACATGCTATGATCCCATCTCACTGAAACTGACTTTATTTTACACTAGCACAATAAAGCTTAAGAGAGGATAAAAAGTTTCTATTATAGATAAACATTATCTGCCCTGTGACTCAGAACAGAGCAACACTAACTAAAAGGCAAACATCTGGAACCTCAGTTAAGGCAGAAACAGTGGCTAGTGTAAATACTCTATCTAGAATGATAAGGAAATTTGCAAACAGAAGGAAATGGTGCTATTAAAACGTTGATCTACAATTATTTTGGATGAATTCTTTTCTCTCTCAAATTTATTCCCCTGTTTTTGCACTGGCCCTGTACCACATTCAGAATTTGACTGTTTTTCCTTTCCTAAATGGCTAAACTGAGATGTTGTGTGTAAGAAATGGAAAGTGACAAGATATGACTGAAGCATTGGAAATCAATCCAAACTAAATGTGCTTCTTAACTATAAGTGAACAGTTGAAAACAATCCTCTTTTATAGCCATGGAGATAAATACTCTGTTTTTATTAGGAAAAAATTGCTTTGGACTGAATAAAGTCATTTGATTAACAAGTCAAAGCAGATGGTTTATTGATATTTCAGAAAGGAGTTTACAAGGTCTAGTGAAAAAAGAGACCCAGCTCTGAATTAACAAATTACCCTGGTATATAGGACATTGACAGTTCATTGCTAATAGATTTATGGGCTACTGTTGGATGTTTCATCCCTATTTGGTTTATTATGATACAATATTGGGGCATGGGTAACCTATAGCCTTATTGCAATATACTATATTGACCTTTGACCTTTAGGACCTGACAGCAAAACTATGTATTAGATTTTTAATTTGTCTTAATCTAACAGGATCAACATCACTGTTGTGTGGTTTACTTTGAAGAGGCTATTCAGTGTAACTAACACAAGGCATGCCGGCTTGGGATTTGCTAGAACTCAGTAAGTTAGCTCTCAGAGGTTATGAGAGTCACGTGGATAAGATCCAGCAGTCATTGGCAAATGGCATGTGGTTTGAGTAAAAAAAAAAGTGTCTATAAGGAATCTCACTGTTCAACACAGAAGGAAATTATTTTTGTCTCTTAGGAAGTTTCAGACTCTTTATATGTGAACATAAATCTTTTGATTTCAATGAACTTAATCTTTTAAAAAAATCAATTTAATTTTTTATCTCTATAAGTTCTTTTTTTAAAAATCTGCCCGGATATTTGATACTATCTGTTCTTTTCTCATGTTTTCCATTATTTCTGTCTTTAAGTATTTAGAAGTTATTTTATATTCTCTAATAATGCTATTATTGGAAATTCTTGAGCATCTGCTACCGCTATGTTGTGTCTGTTGATTCTTAAGATGGACTACTTTCTTTATTTTCTAAGTTTGGGTTATGTGCTCATTTTTAGTGGGGTTCTGTTTTTGGGAATCCCTGGATGAGGGTATGTCTCTCCAAAATTTTTGCTTTTGATTTTTATAGGTGCTACAGGGATCTTTCCAGCCTAGGTTGACTTTTTATGACAGTTTCTTAGTCTGGGAATTCCTGAACAATGCAAGCAAGGTAAATTTGATCCCAAATCAAAATGAGGGTAGGTCTGTGGCAATGGATACTAAGGAGAAACTAGATATTTCCTCTCTGTTTCTTTCTCTCTCTCCCCATCCTCTTAATCCAGAGCCCAGGGCTAGTTGGACAACTTTTCTTCAGCTCTTACTGTCCCCAAAAGAAGATTTTTTTTAAATGTCCTCCCTCTCACCTGAGATGTCTTAGAGGATTTCACTTTTATATATGGTAATCTTAGCTACAATTCTGTGCCATTCACAGCTCCAAGTCCTACATGGCACTTAAAACTTTAAACCCTTGGGTAGTGAGACTGGCAAACTGCTCCAGGCAGCTACATGTTGGCTCACGCTTACTCAATTTCTTTATAATCTTTGTTTTGGGCCCCTGGAATATAATTTTTCTTACTTTCATATTAACCCATTTATGCATTCAAAAGGATTTTTTAAATAGTTTACCCAGAAATATTTGATAGCAGTTTTCAGGTTAACATATCCACCAAATTGTCAGGATTGGAAGTCAGAATCTTGTTTTAGAAATGTTCCTTTTCACATAAATAAATAAGGTAAAAGCAGGTAGGAAACTTAAGGCTCAGAAAATTTGTCATACCAACTTTACTCACTTTATAATATACTTGTGAATAACCTGATTTATTGCATTAGCCTACATATCTCAAAATTGCATGTTTCTTCTATTCAGTCTTTTAAAAAATATCCTGGATATTGTGCTCAATATTTTGGGACAGCATATAGAATGACACACTAAGGACTTTCTAAAACTCCCATGCAAGGTAACCTACTGAATGGGAGAAAATATTTAAATCATATATCTGATAAGGGTTTAATATTCAAAATATATAAAAACTCATACAACTCAATCACAAAAATAAACAATATGATTGAAAAATGGATAGAGGATCTGAATAGACATTTTTCCAAAGAAGATATACAGATGGCCAACAGGTACATGAAAGGATGCTCAATATTACTAACCATCAGGGAAATGCAAATCAAAACCACAAGGAGAGGGCTTCCCTGGTGGTGCAGTGGTTGGGAGTCTGCCTGCCAATGCAGGGGACACGGGTTCGAGCCCTGGTCTGGGAAGATCCCACATGCCGTGGAGCAGCTGGGCCGGTGAGCCACAACTACTGAGCCTCCGCGTCTGAAGCCTGTGCTCCGCAAGAAGAGAGGCCGAGACAGTGAGAGGCCCGCGCACCGCAATGAAGAGTGGCCCCCACTCGCCACAACTGGAGAAGGCCCTCGCGCAGAAACGAAGACCCAACACAGCCAAAAATAAATAAATAAATTTATTAAAAAAAAAAAAACCACAAGGAGATATAACCTCATACCCATTAGAACAGCTATCATCAAAAAGACAAATAACAAGTATTGGCAAGGATGCAGAGACAAGGGAACACTTGTGCAATGTTGGTGGGAATTTAGACTGGTGCAACCACTCTGGAAAAGAGTATGGATGTTCCTCAAAAAACAAATAATAGAAATATGATATAATCTAGTGATTACTCTTCTGGGTATGTATCTAAAGGAAATGAAAACAATAACTCAAATGGATATATGCACCCCAGTGTTCACTGAAGCATTATTTACAATAGCAAACATATGGAAAGAACCTAAGTGTTCATCATCAGATGAAAGGATAAAGAAAATGTGATATATATATATATATATATATATATATATATATATAGAGAGAGAGAGAGAGAGAGAGAGAGAGAGAGACATTATTCAGCCATAAAAATTAGGAAATATTGACATTTACAACAGTATGGATGGACATTGAGGGCATTATGCTAAGTGAAGTAATTCAGACAGAGAAAGACAAATACAATGTAATTCAACTTATACAAAGAATCTTAAAAAAAACCTCATAGAAACAGAGAACAGATTGGTAGTTGCCAGATTTGGGGAAAATGGGGGGCAGCAAAATGGGTGAAGGAGGTCAAAGGTACAAATTTCCAGATATAAAATAAATAAGTCCTGGGGATGTAATATACAGCATGGTGACTATAGCTAATAATACTCTATTGTATATCTGAAAGTTGTTAAGAGAGTAGATCTTAAGATTTTTCATCACAAGAAAAAAATACTGTACTATATATGATGGTTGTTAACTAAACGTATCATAGTGATCATTTTGCAATATATACAAATGTCAAATCATTATGTTGTACAGCTAAAACTAATGTTATATGTCAATTATTTCTCAATAGTAATAAAAACAACCCCTCCTATCCTTGAAATACAAGATCTGCTTTAAGTGGCCCATTTTATGTAAATTATCAAACCATCAAATTTTCATGGTATAGTAAACATTTAGCTTGGCATGGTATTTTCAAAGGGATTTTATATGGAGCATTCCAAATATGGAAATCATTGTATTTAATGAGCTCACAGATGTATTTTAGAAATCTGCAAGCATTTAAACATTTCTGCTTTTCCATAGAGCAATGACCAACCAATAAATACAATTAATGCTTCGATCTTTGTGACTCCCATATTCCTTACTGCCATAATACTGGATACAACAATTTCCTTGTGGCATAACATATTTGGACACTACAGATTACTAACCAAAAGATAATAAAAAAGAAGTGATAGAAGGTAAGATTGAGAATTAAAGTTTTGATAGACATCCATACTCCTACCACACAGAATAAAGATTGAAATGGGGATAAAAGGAAGAAGCCAACAAGGAATAAAATTAGAAAAAGAAATTGATGAACTAATACATTTATCATAGGTTTTCTTCCAGGGGATCACAGACATGTTTCAGATAATGTTAATTTTTTTTTTTTTTTTTTTTTTTTTTTTGTGGTATGCGGGCCTCTCACTGTTGTGGCCTCCCCCGTTGCGGAGCACAGGCTCCGGATGCGCAGGCTCCGGATGCGCAGGCCCAGCGGCCATGGCTCACGGGCCCAGCCGCTCCGCGGCATATGGGATCCTCCCAGACCGGGGCACGAACCCGTATCCCCTGCATCGGCAGGCGGACTCTCAACCACTGCGCCACCAGGGAGGCCCAGATAATGTTAATTTTATGGCATGTTCTTTAGTATAAAAT
This sequence comes from Mesoplodon densirostris, assembly GCF_025265405.1. Lineage (NCBI taxonomy): Eukaryota > Metazoa > Chordata > Mammalia > Artiodactyla > Ziphiidae > Mesoplodon > Mesoplodon densirostris. The sequence continues at coordinate 50,659,733 of NC_082679.1, forward strand.
ATTTAAATTATTTTTCCTACTCTGTGCTTTTGGAATAGAACTTATTACAAAAGTGAGCAAGAAACCACTTACTGATAAAGTAATTCAAGGGCTCTATAAAAACTGTTTTTGAAGTACAAGCAGTGAAGTTATTGTTGCCTTAACCATGTGATGAGTGAGACTATATCAATGACATTTTTCTGACCTCTTCTCTCAAAATTTTGCTTTGAGCATTCATTGGATAGTACGGGAAAAGCATTCATTTAGCAAAAATGTCATTTCAAATTTTAGTTTTGTAAATATGAAAGCAAGATTATTGAATTGAATGGGAAATTTTGTACATAGATAATTCTATTCTTGCCCCTTAGACTATCCCAAATAGCTCTTGCTTAGTAACTCAACTTGTTATTTGGGTATGGGGTTCTTATTCAACTTTGACATTTATACTCATCATCTGATGATTTCTGCTTATGGTTCAAAACACACACACACACACACACACACACACACACACACACACACACACACACACACCCTACATACTTTATACTGAAGCTTACACTCAATTCTGCCATTAGTTTATTGTTTTCTGCTTGGTCCCCTCAAAATACTAAGAATGAAAGTAGGGCAGTTTAAAGAACATGTCCAAGAAGTTGTGACATTTTATTACTAAAGCTAGAGGAAGCAATGGAATAGAAGAACAGGTGTTGCCTTTCAAAAATTATACCACAAACTCAATATTAACTCTGGTGCAAGAACAAAAACTCACTCCTACATTTTGAAAACTTGTCTAAAAGAAAATGAATCAGATGATGTTTTCCTTAGGAAAATAAGAGGAAAAGCCTGAGTTATTCTGAATTGGTGGAAGGGAAGATATCAGAAATCCAGAAGTACATGCTAATTTGTATCAAATTTTAGCTCTGCAGTGTTGCTAAACATCATCTGCATCTGATGGTGACACAGTGATGAATGGGAGACGGATACATCTTTTATTGCCTCTCCTAGTTTTCTTTAGTGATTGGTGGACAGCTGGATACAGGAATTCTTATGATTTGTTCTGTGGCCTTTTTTCAACCCTCTACTGTAATAGGATCTGCAGAAATAATTTAAAATGCTGAAAGATAATTTAGTGTTTTCTCTATGCCTTCTCTCTTCCACCTCCTTTACACTTCCCACAAGCACTAGGTACCCTCCAAGTGAACTAATCCTACTGTAAAATATTATTTCTGTTCTTTATTCTTCTAATCTATCAACTGTCCTCAGTTTTATTTACAAGGCTTTAGATTAACTGTGACGGAAATCACTGTTCTTTTTTTTTTTTTTTTTTTTTTTTTTTTTTTTTGCGGTATGCGGGCCTCTCACTGTTGTGGCCTCTCCCGTTGCGGAGCACAGGCTCCGGACGCGCAGGCCCAGCGGCCATGGCTCACGGGCCCAGCCGCTCCGCGGCATATGGGATCCTCCCAGACCGGGGCACGAACCCGTATCCCCTGCATCGGCAGGCGGACTCTCAACCACTGCGCCACCAGGGAGGCCCGAAATCACTGTTCTTGATTTGTCTTTTCTTCAGACTTTACTCTTCTCATTTATTCTTTTAAAAGCTGCTATTTTTTCTCTCTCTCTCTCTCCACTTTTCTGTTTGTCCATGAGAGTGGTATTATATAAATATAGAATTGTAGAATTGCAGTTTTCATTCTCTCAAAATTTTATTCAAGAATTCTTACTCTTTGGAAAAATAAACCCCAATTATCAGTATGGTTTTAAATATCCGGGTAAATACATTTTTTTTGTAAACGAAAATGTTTATTTTATAATTGCAAATTGAAAGTGAATCTATAAAGTAATAATAAACAAGACTTGTTAAATGATATAGCCCACCCGAAATAAACTGTAGGATAAGAGGAGAGTGAACAGCTAAGAAGCTGAACGTATTGCTAGGTGACTCTGGAGCACAATCTGCTATGGTTCAAGAACGGAACACTTATAATGTGAGACCAAGTCTACAGAGTTAGCCGTAAACAATGGAGAGATGCAAACCTAAGCATTTTTGCTTCAGTGAAACCACTTCTAATGAGATTATAAATGTGTTTCATAAAGAAACTGAAGCATTTCGAAATGTGTGTATCTTTCAGATGTGAACTACTTGTCATGACTAGGGTACCTCCAGTCCTTCCTCCTTTTAAGCAATCTTTAGGAGTTGAGATATGCTTATGGAGGAATACACAATGAGCCTCCAAGTCAAAGCAACTCAGTTTTAAGAGCGAGAGTTGTGATAAAAGGCACAGGCAGATATAAGTGCCAGTATAAGTGATGCACTGAATAACTGTTTGGGTTAACGAAGTCCACCACATAGCTCTAGGAGGAACCATAATGCTAGCCCAATTTCCACCACTCCCAAATTGGCATAAATTCCCTTTTATCAGTTGCCCATGGCTTGTCTTTAATCTTGAGTTTTTAACCTCTAAAGATAAATGAAAGCATATTTAAAGGCAGGAAAAAACTTGGGGGTTGTAGTCACAAATTAATCAAATTTATGATGTAAAGGAGGGTTGCAGTTACAACTGTATGCTTTTTGAAAAGCATACAGTTAAAATGAAGAATATTATAAATGAAATGAATAAATGAGAAATGAATTTAAGAAACTGTATAGGAAATAGAAAAGGGGAGAATGAAAGGACATAATATGCTAATCATCAAGGAAAGCAGACTTAAAATAGGAGACAAAAAACCAAAACAAAATAATGCTCAATATGGCAGTTAAAGGAAATCAAAAGGGATTAAAAATAGATTCAGAAGAGAGTGGGACAGGACACTACAAAGCACAAAAAGTGAGATCTGGCAGGAATGTTAAATAGCTCTTTTGCTTAACTTTCTGTAAAAAGGTTAATAATAAGAAAATTAAGACATTATACAAGACACCAGCAATTGCACCCAAAAGTTGAAAAAAGTATAAACCTAAAGGGTTAATAAGGAGATTGTAAAGAACAATTTATGTAATTATATTTAAATCTACAGTTTTGTATGAAGTAGTCTCAAGAATGAAACTATGGAACACCCATAATTAATCTTGGAGTCCAGTGTTAAAACCATTATCAAAGGACAAACAAAAAAAAAAGACAAAAGGATTACTTCCACATTCTCAAGATAACAGAATTTGAAACCTTGTGTTACATAGCCTGGCATAAGTTCCATGAAAACTATAAACTCATTGCTAATTCATATGTAAAGAGCGAAGAGAAAGATGACTAATTGATTACTAGCAACCCAAATTTTTCCTAAATAATCCTTATCAAATAAGCCATATAGGCTTTTCATAAAACTTGGAATTTACTTAATGACAATTTAGAAGGGAGAGAGCAAGAATATTTGGATATCATGAGGTATTTTGCAATACTGACTTATTATTCTAAAAACCTCTTGTGATAATGAATAGATTCCAAGAAAATAAAAGTTATCATGGGCTGATTTCTATATGACAGAGTCTGTAAAGGTGACACTGAAGTCCCAGTATTTCATTTTGGTCACATATTGCCTGATTACATGCAGTTGTAATGAACTAAGCGCAAAAGAAAGTGAACTAAAAGCTCATCATACTGTATGTTAGAGTTTGATTAATAAGCCAGGAACAAGGAATAGTCATCTATGGTGAAAGGAATAATAATAGAAAAACTATGAGAAATGGAGTTAAACCCTACATTACTTTCCCTTTTTATCAGTGTCTAAACTAAGCATTGACTTATTTTTAAGTTAATGGAACACATATCCTACTCCTAGATTTTATGCACAAGGAAAAGATGCGACTCTTTTGAAATTTCTTATCAAAATTTTGTGGAAAAGATAGAGTAGTATGGGAGGAAATGAGTTGGGAAGAAAAAAGAAAACATTTTTTTTTTTTTTTTTTTTTTTTTTTTTTTTTTTGCAGTACGCGGGCCTCTCACTGTTGTGGCCTCTCCCATTGCGGAGCACAGGCTCCAGACGTGCAGGCTCAGCAGCCATGGCTCACGGGCCTGGCCGCTCCACGGCATGTGGGATCTTCCCAGACCGGGGCACGAACCCGTGTCCCCTGCATCGGCAGGCGGACTCTCAACCACTGCGCCACCAGGGAAGCCCCAAAAGAAAACATTTTAAACTGGAATTTAGATATATTTGTAGAACTCAGGGATGCTTCAGAAATCTAAATGGGGACACCAATTTGAAAGATATTATAGATTCTATTATGAATACCTTTAATAAATGTCAACACCCCTATAAAGTAACAATAACTCAGTGAATTCAAATTATGATGAAGAGATTAGAAGATAAACAGTAGATGAAGTTTTCCAAATGATCTAAATGGTGTTACATTTTGTAACTCAAAGTTTGGAATACTTGCTTGTTTTTTTTCTACATAATATAGGAAGTAGATTACAATAATACAAAAAAGAGTGTGGAGATCTCATTTCATGATTAGAATATGTGAATGACAATAATAATAGAATGGAAATCTAATGCCATAATTAGGACAATTCCATAATTATTTTAATATATGGTTCTAAATAAAAGTATGAAAGATAAGCAGCAATAATCTATAGTTAGGAAAAAATTCTTAGGGAGATTCTCTGAAGAGACAGAACAACTGAGTAACATAAAAGATGAAGACAAAAATGGAAGAGCCAGACTCAAAACAAATGACCTATTTGTTAAAGTGAAATAGTAATCATATCTTTAAAATGATGAATTTCTGAAATAACTAGACAAAATGAGGCAATCAGTAATTCTAATCTTAATTTTCATAGAAGTAGCAAGAAAATATCCCCCATCATCTTCCAAATGTTCCCTAAAAATACTTTTCAGAATCTAGGACAAACCCATATAGTAAGGTAATGTAAATTTATGTAATAACTATGGTTCCTAAACTTAATTCATTACCCAAAAGCAGTAGTAGGACCTGATAAATTAGAAAAAAAATGTACACATGTCATGAACGTCAGATCCATAGTAAGTTATAAGGGCTTCTAGAAATCTCTAACTTTCTGAGATTTGAAGGGTGGTGAACAACTAGTGACTCCCACAAATATACTTTGGCATTACTTCTGGAAACTGAGTACCATGCTGGTTCAGCTATAGGTATGACAAAGTATGGCAAGTCTCATGTTATACTTATATCATAAAGTCTGTTTATACATTATGACTATATTGATTATATTCAGAATGGAATGTTGGAACATATTCTACCAAAATCTACATGAAAAACCAACATCAGAATCCAAAAAAATCCAGGTCTAGCAGCAAATTTCTTAACCTATATCATACCAACTCTTTTTCCCCTTAGGTCTTTATTTCTAAATCAGAGATGTACATACAAGTGTTTGTGTATTTTAACTGTTGTCAGGACTGAAGTTTTACAACTTCAGAATTACTGTAGTAGCAAAAAGAGAGTATTTCTCATCTTTGTGCACATTATAAAGAATCCAGAGCTTGTGTTATACTTGGCAGTAGTAAGGATGTTGGAAATAAACATATTCTACATTTAACCAAAACCTATCTTGAAGTTTACAAATATAAAATACATTTTAACAATATAGAGTTTATTTAAAGATGCCAGAGTTACATGAGATTATCCCAATCCATGCCTATATAAAGATCAATATATCACAGGTGATGACAGCTCAAGTAAAGCAAGAAGGATGATGAAATTGGACAATGATAGCTAAGCTTCAGAGTGAATGAAACACACAGAAATCTTAAGACTTCTTAGAGGGTGGATATGGATTTTGACTGGTTTATTATGGAGAGGATCAAAAGTCATAGGCTAAATGGGTCTTAGGATGAAATCTGAAGAGTCAGGAAGGCTACTCAATACTTCTTTTCAAAGGTGCTTCCAGGTGGTGGAACAAATAAGAGAAATCTATCACCTACCATGATACAAAGATTAAAGGAAAATCCAGAGAAATCTGGAAATTTGCAAAATGAAATGGACTAATAAACTCTTGCTCCTGTAAAAAGCAAAGGAAACAGTTCAACAATTTAATTTCACTACTGTTTAACCAAGTTTGCATTCAATTGTAACAAACATCTTGCTGCTCAGTTTTTCTGTTTTACAATCCATCATAAAAATTATTTGATGGAAATACAGGAAGCTGGTAAAGGCCAGAATTCATGGTTGTCATTTTAATGAAGAATATTAGGGAAATGATTAAAATGAAAGATAATTGACACTACCTAAGATCAGGAGCCCTTCTCAACTATAAGTAGTCAAAATGGCTCCTAATATTTTGACTATAACATGGTGAAAGATTTCAAGATAAAAAGACATGCTAGGCAGCAAAGAACTCATGGTCAAGGGAATAGTCTTAGTTTCTAAGGAAGCAATACAGATGTTAAGACTAAATAAAAATTTTAAAATAGTAACTAATGGCATCTAGGATGACAAGGATATTGAGGAATATGAAGCTTTCTAAAGAAACTAATTACATTCTAGATGAGCAAAATTAGTAAACCAGACTCTTCTATGCTTTAAATTGGTGGATATGATCAGTTTACTCTCTGTTGTTGAAGTGACTGTAGAAATGACAGCTATGCCTCTGACAGATGGGTGAGAATAAAATTATGAGAGTTACGCCAGGAATATAAAGAAGGTATCTTCTTGGAGTTTGCTATAAAAATATCTAAGACAATAATGAACAGTATGAACTGTTCAGGTATAGAAGCACCATGCCCCTTTTTTATTTCTTATCATGAAGTTTTTCAAAGAATTAATGATAAAGGTGCTTATGTCTAACCTTTTAACCTCTCCATCCTTCTGATATTTGGAGTTCTGAATTTAATGAGAGTTAAGATTAGGCTTTCTAATAATGAATAATGTAATACCAAGCATACCACCAAGGCAACTAGAGCCCAAATTAAGGGAGTTCTTATTGTACTTTATATATTCTTGCTGTATATTATATGTGGTATTTGCTATATTTTATTTTGAAGAGCTGTTCTCTAACAGTGGGGAGGTTTATTGAAAGAAGTGAATAGGCGATATTCTATTTTGTTTTGTAAAGATTTCAAAACAACCAAATTGTGTTTGTACTTACAGGTATTCAAGTAGCCAAACGATTAACACAAAATATCCTCAAAGCATGAGAAGGGACCTTAGAAATGATTTGGTCCAGTCTTCCATCCAGTGTAGGATTCTCCTCAGTTTCTCAAAAACCAAAAAATCAATTTATTTTATGGTCTAACACCCTTTCACCAACGATGTGGGGGTGGTCTTTCCTTCAACTCTGTGCTGTCCACGATGTTAGGTATAAAAGGAGGAGCTTGAGACAAGATCTCAAATATTCCTTTACACTCATTGATTCTCATATATTTGCTGCCACCTGCAACTTACTCAGCTTAAACATTATGTGTGCTCTCATGATTATGAATATTTTTAAGTGCAAAGGTTAAAGAAGTATTCTTACTCTAAAACCATAAAAAATGAAGGCTCATACAGACTTTTTCATGTTGAGAAAACTTTTAAAAAGCATCAAGACTTTCCAAGATGGTGGAGGAGGAGGAGGACGTGGAGTTCATCTCTCCCCACAAACGCATCAAGAATACATCTACATACGGAACAATTCTAACAGAACACCTGCTGAACGCTAGCAGAGGACACCTAAAAGGACAAGAAAGATCCCCACATAGCTGGGTAGGATGAAAGAAAGAAGAAGAGAAGAGGAAGAGGAGAGGAAACGGAACAGGACTTGCACCCCTGGCGGGGAGCTGGAAGTGAGCAGAGGTTCCCGCATCTCAGGAAGCTCCCTCCCTGGTGGGGAGATCAGCGGGGACAGAAGGGGAGCTTCAGAGGCTCGGAGGAGAGCCCAGCAACTGGCCTGTGGCAGACAGGACAGACTGAGACTTACACAGACGGTCAGTGCCACAGCCCTGCACACCCCAGCCTGAGAAGGGTGTCGCCAGTGCACACAGGGGCGGGGTGCTGGAACATGGGGCTTGGAGAGCAGACCCGGGGAGGGGACCACTGTTGGCTGTGAGGAGACAGCCTAAGGGGATGGGAATGAGGAGTTCTGCAACTGGAAATGCTCGTGGAGGAAGCCCGGATGGCCACAGAAGTGAAGTGCCATTATTGAGTGATGTGCAAAGTGGGGGGCCGCCACTGCAGCCTCTCTCCTCACATGCTGGCCACTGCCTCCATGGGCAATCAGGGAGGGCTCCCACAGTAGCCGGCTCGCATGCCACTGGCATCGCCTCCTCTGCACCGCCCCCCCCCCACCGCTCACTATCCCAGCACCATCCTGCCTGGGCGGCCCACTCACCCCGACTGCCGCCTGATGGGCTCGTGCATTCCAATCGCTACCCTAGCACCCTCCAGCCCGGGTGGCCCACTCACCCCAATTGCCTCCTTGGCTCTTTCCTGCCTTATGGGCTCCTGTGCTCTGGCAGCCTCTGGAGCAGACTCCAGTGTAAGGAATACAGGCAGAGGTGGGGCTGAAATCACAGCTGAGCCCCAGGGGTCCTGTGATTAAGGAAGAAGAGCTGAAATCTCTCCTCACAGCTGCACAAACCACAGAGTTACACCTCCCCAGATGGTCTCCTAAATTCACCACCTGTGAAACATCCAAAAGGACAACAAATGCTCCTGCAGCTGGGACAGGTCTGGCTTTAGCAGCTGTGAGCTTTGTGGGCACGAACACACGGAGGTTTGGCAAAGCCAGAGTCTGAGCTGCCTCCATAGCTCCCACTGTGGGTCCAGGTGCACAACTACTGCAGTCCTGGGACCTGACATCAGTGGATATGCACTGGTGGCTTGGTGAAAACAATGCCTGAGAGTCACCAGGGCCAGCTGCCAGCATACCCACAGATAAGGTGGGACTGAGAGCAGTGTCAACAACAGTGTACTTTGTGAGCTCACACAATGGGTGAAAGGGGACACAACAGAGCACATTCACAAATGAAGAGCTCCAAAGGAGGAATACCCAGTGGTCTCTCTCCCAGTGGGAGTGCTCCAATCCCGCCTACCTTGCACTGCAGATCAGAAAGAAAGCTAAGAAACAGATATGGGGCCTCTACTCCAACAACTAGAGAACAGACCCTGCCCCTGACAGGGCAGTGACAACCACAGAGCAAAGGGGGTGCCCCACTCAATATCCAGGGTAGGCTCTGGTCACCAAAACATCAGTCAAACCCCCTATCAAAGGTATAATGGCACAAGCCTCTGGACCAACCTCACCCACCAGGGGGCAGGCACCAGAAGAAAGAGGAACTACAATCCTGCAGCCTGTAGAAAGGAGACCAAAAACACAGTAAGTTAAACAAAATGAGATGACAAAGAAATATGTTGCAGACATAGGAAAAAGATAAAAACCTTCAAGAATTACTAAATTAAGGATGATATAGGGGGGCTTCCCTGGTGGCACAGTGCTTAAGAATCTGCCTGCCAATGCAGGGGACATGGGTTCAAGCTCTGGCCTGGGAAGATCCCACATGCCATGGAGCAATTAAGCCGGTGTGCCACAACTACTGAGCTGCACTCTACAGTCCACGAGCCACAACTGCTGAAGCCCACGCACCTAAAGCCCATGCTCCGTAACAAGAGAAGCCACTGCAATGAGGAGCCCGTGCACCACAACGAAGAGTAGCCCCTGCTTGCTGCAACTAGAGGAAGCCTGCGCACAGCAACAAAGACCCAACACAGCTAAAAAATAAATAAATAAATAAATAAATAAATTCAAAAATAAAGAGAGGATATAGGCAATCTACCTGAAAAAGAATTCAGAGTAATGACAGTAAACATGATTCAAGGTCTCAGAAAGAGAATAGAGGCACGAATTAAGATACAAGAAATGTTTAAAAAAGACACAGAAAAACTAAAGAACAAAGAAACAGAGATGAACGCTACAATAACTGAAATGAAAAATACACTAGAAGGAATCAATAGCAGAATAACTGAGGTAGAGGAACGGATAAGTGAGCTGGAAGACAGAATGGTGGAAATCACTGCTGTGGAACTGAATAAAGAAAAAAGAATGGAAAGAAATGAGGACACTCTCAAAGATCTCTGAGACAACATTAAAAGCACAAACAATTGAATTATACAGGTCCTAGAAGAAGAAGAAAAAGAGAAAGGGCCTGAGAAAATATTTGAAGAGATTACAGTGAAAAAATTCCCTAACATGGGGAAAAAAATATTCACTCAAATCCAGGAAGTGCAGAGAGTCCCATACAGGATAAACCCAAGGAGGAACACACCAAGACACATATTACTCAAACTAACAAAAATTATATACAAAAAAAAATATTAAAAGCAACAAGGGAAAAGCAGCAAATAACATACAAGAGAATCCCCATAAAGTCATTAGCTAATTTTTCAGCAGAAACTCTGCATGCCAGAAAGGAGTGGCATGATATATTTGAAGTGATGAAAGGGAAAAGCCTACAACCAAGAATACTCTACCCAGCAAGGCTCTCATTCATGTTCTATGGAGAAATCAAGCTTTAAAGATAAGCAAAAGCTAAGAGAACTCAGCACCACCAAACCAGCTTTACAACAAACACTAAAGGAACTTCTCTACGCAGGGGAAAAAAACATAAGGAGGCCACAACTAGGAACAAGAAAATCACAAGTGGGAAAGCTCACACATAAAGGCAAAGATATAGCAAAAGCAGGAAATCAGCCATACACAAATATGATAACAAAACCAGCAACTGTGAGACGAGGAGAGAACAAAGGCATGAAATGGAAAGTGCATTTGAAAATAAGAGACCAGCAACTTAAAACAACCTTGTACATAGACTGCTTTATCAAAACCTTATAGGAAATGCAAACCAAAAAACTACAATAGATACACACACAAAAAAGAAAAAGCAACCCAAACACAAAACTAAAGATGGTCATCAAACCACGAGAGATGAGAACAAAAGAGGAAGGGAAGAAAAAAGACCTATAAAAACAAGCCAAGGGCCTCCCTGGTGGCGCAAGTGGTTGAGAGTCCGCCTGCCGATGCAGGGGATACGGGTTCGTGCCCCGGTCTGGGAGGATCCCATATGCCGCGGAGCGGCTGGGCCCGTGAGCCATGGCCGCTGAGCCTGCGCGTCCGGAGCCTGCGCGTCCGGAGCCTGTGCTCCGCAACGGGGGAGGCCACAACAGTGAGAGGCCCGCATACTGCAAAAAAAAAAAAAAAAAAAAAAAAAAAAAACAAGCCCAAAACAATTACGTAAATGGCAATAGGTACATACGTATCGATAATTACCTTAAATGTAAATGCATTAAATGCTCCAACCAAAAGACATAGAATGGCTGAATGGGTACAAAAACAAGACTCATGCATTCTGTCTACAAAAAACCCACTTAAGATCTAGGGATACATATAGACTGAAAGTTAGGGGATGAAAAAAGATATTCCATGCAAATGGAAATCGAAAGAAAGTGGTATCAGACAAAACAGACTTTAAAATAAAGACTGTTTCAAGAGACAAGGACACTACACAAGGAATAAATCCAAGAAGATATAACAATTGTATATATATATATATATATATATATATGCACCCAACATAGAAACACCACAAAATATAAGGCAAATGCCAACAGCCATAAAAGGGGAAATTGACAGTACTACAATAATAGTGGGGGACTTTAACACCCCACTTTCATCAATGGACACATCATTCAAACAGAAAATTAATAAGGAAACACAAGCCTTAAATGACACATAAGACCAGATAGATTTCATTGATATTTATAAGACACTCCATCCAAAAGCAGCAGAATATACTTTTTACTCGAGTGCAAACGAACTTTCTTCAGGATAGATCACATCTTAGGTCAAAAATCAAGCCTCGAGGGGCTTCCCTGGTGGCACAGTGGTTGAGAGTCTGCCTGTCGATGCAGGGGACACAGGTTTGTGCCCCGGTCCGGGAAGATCCTACATGCCGCAGAGCGGCTGGGCCCATGAGCCGTGGCCGCTGAGCCTGCGCATCCGGAGCCTGTGCTCCGCAGCGGGAGAGGCCACAACAGTGAGAGGCCTGTGTACCGCAAAAAAAACACAAAAATCAAGCCTCGGTAAATTTTAGAAAATTGAAAACATATCAAGCATCTTTTCCGACCACAACGGTATGAGATTAGAAATCAATTACAGAGGAAAAAAACTGTAAACAACACAAACACATGGTGGCTAAACAATATGTTACTAAATAACCAATGGATCACTCAAGAAATCAAAGAAGACATCAAAAAATACCTAGAGACAACTGACAAGAAAAACATGGCAATCCAAAACCTATGGGACACAGCAAAAGCAGTTCTAAGAGGGAAGTTTATAGCAATACAATCTTACCTCAGGAAACAAGAAAAATCTCAAATAACAACCTAACCTTACAACTAAAGCAACTACAGAAAGAACAAACAAAACACAAAGTTAGTAGAAAGAAAGAAATCATAAAGATCAGAGCAGAAATAAATGAAATAGAGACAAAGAAGACAAAAGTAAATATCAATCAAACTAAAAGTTGGTTCTTTGAAAGATAAACAAAATTGATAAAACTTTAGCCAGACTCATCAAGGAAAAAAGGGAGAGGACTCAAATCAATAAAATTAGAAATGAAAAAGAAGTTATAATGGACACAACAAAAATACAAAAGATCATAAAAGATTGCTACAAGCAACTATATGCCAATAAAATGGACAACCTAGAAGAAATGGACAAATTCTTAGAAAGGTACAACCTTCCAAGACTGAACCAGGTAGAAATAAAAAAAGTGAACAGACCAATCACAAGTACTGAAATGGAAACTGTGATTAAAAATCTTCCAACAAACAAAAGCCCAGGACCAGATGGCTTCACAGGTGAAATCTATCAAACATTCAGAGAAGAGTTAACACCTACACTTCTGAAACTATTCCAAAAAATAGCACAGGAAGGAAAACTGCAAAGCTCATTCTATGAGGTCACCATCACCCTGATACCAAAAAAAAAGAAAACTACGGGACAATATCAACTGATGAACACAGACAAAAAAATCCTCAACAAAAGACTAGCAAACCAAATCGAACAACACATTAGAAGAATCATACACCATGATCAAGTGGGATTTATCCCAGGGATGCAAGGATTTTTCAATATCTGCCAATCAATCAGTGTGATACACCACATCAACAAATTGAAGAAGAAAAACCATACGATCATCTTAATAGATGCAGAAAAAGCTTTTGACAAAATTCAACACCCATTTATGAGAAAAACTCTCCAAAAAGTGGTCATAGAAGGAACCTACCTCAATAAAGGCAATGTATGACAAACACACAGTAAAAATCATTCTCACTAGTGAAAAACTAAAAGCATTTCCTCTAAGATCAGGAACAAGAATGTCCACACTCACCACTATTATTCAACATAGTTTTGGAAGTCCTAGCCATGGCAATCAGAGAAGAAAAGAAATAAAGGGAACCAAAATTGGAAAAGAAGAAGTAAAACTGTCACTGTTTGCACTTGACATGATTTTATACATAGAAAATCCTAAAGATGCTACTGAAAAACTACTAGAGCTCATCAATGAATTTGGTAAAGTTGCAGGATACAAAATTAACACACAGAAATCTCTTGCATTCCTATACACTAACAAAAGATCAGAAAAAGAAATTAAGAAAAAAATCCCATTTACCATCACATCAAAAAGAATAAAATACCGAGGAATAAACCTAACTAAAAGGCAAAAGACCTGTACTCAGGAAAATATAAGATACTGATGAAAGAAATAAAAGATAATACAAACAGATGGAGATATACCATGTTCTTGGATTGGAAGAATCAATATTGAGAAAATGACTACCCAAGGCAATCTACAGATTGAACGCAATCCCTCTCAAATTACCAGTGGCATTTTTCACAGAATTAGAACAAAAAATTTTACAATTTGTATGGAAATACAAAAGACCCCGAATGGCCAAAGCAATCCTGAGAAAGAAAAGCAGAGATGGAGGAATCAGACTCCCTGACTTCAGACTATACTACAAAGCTAGTCATTAAAACAGTATGGTGCTGGCACAGTAACAGAAATATAGATCAATGGAAAGGGATAGAAAGCCCAGAAATAAAACCACACCCCTATGGTCAACTAACATACAACAAAGGAGGCAAGAATATACAATGGAGAAGAGACAGTCTCTTCAGTAAGTGGTGCTGGGAAAACTGGACAGCTACATGTAAACAAATGAAATTAGAACATTCTCTAACACCATACACAAAAATAAATTCAAAATGGATTAAATACCTAAATGTAAGACTGGATACTATAAAATTATTAGAGGAAAACTAGGCAAAACACTCTTTGACATAAATCACAGCAATATCATTCTGGATCCACCTCCTAGGGTAATGAAAATAAAAACAAAAATAAACAAATGGGATCTAATTAAACTTAAAAGTTTCTGCACAGCAAAGCATACCATAAAGGAAGTGGAGAGACAACCCATAGAATGGGAGAAAAATATTTGCAAATGAAGTGACCAACAAGGGATTAATCTCCAAAATATACAAACAGCTCCTACAGCTCTATTTCAAAAAAACCCCAAACGACCCAATCAAAAAATGGGCAGAAGATCTAAATAGACATCTCCTCAAAGAAGACATACAGATGCCCAAAAGACTCATCAAAAGATACTCAACATCACTATTTATTAGAGAAATGCAAATCAAAACTACAATGATGTATCACCTCACATTGGTCAGAATGGCCATCATCAAGAAGTCTACAAAAAATAAATGCTGGAGAGGGTGTGGAGAAAAGGGAACCCTCCTATGCTGTTGGTGGGAATGTAAATTGGTACAGCCACTATACAGAATAGTATAGAGGTTCCTTAAGAATCTGAAAACAGAGCTACCACATGACCCAGCAAACCAACTCCTGGGCATATATCTGGAAAAAAACATGGTTCAAAAGGATACATGCACCCCAAAGTTCATTGCAGTGCTGCTTACAGTAGACAAGACATGAAAGCAACCTAAATGTCCATCTACAGAGGAATGGATAAAGAAGATGTGGTAAATGTGGACAAGGGAATATTACTCAGCCTTAAAAAAGAATGAAATAATGCCATTTGCAGCAACAGGGATGGACCTAGAGATTATCATACTAAGTGAAGTAAGTCAGACAGAGAAAAACAAATATCATATGATATCACTCATATGTGGAATCTTAAAAAATGATACAAATGAATTTATTTACAGAACAGACTCAGAGACTTCAAAAAGAAACTTATGGTTATCAAAGGGAAAAGGTGGGGGGTGGGGAGGGATAAATTAGGAGTTTGGGATTAACATATACACACGACTATATATAAAACAGATAATCAACAAGGACCTACTGCATAACACAGGGAACTGTACTCAATACTCTGTAATGGCCTATATGGGAAAAGAATCTTAAAAACAGTGGAGATATATATATATATGTATGTGTAACTGATTCACTTTGCTGTACACCTAAACTAACACAACATTGTAAATCAACTATACTCGAATAAAAATGTTTAAAAAAGACACCAAATTTTTTTAAAAAGCATCTATTTTATAACACTTAATAAGCATATGTAGTCATCCTGAAGAAGAGATTTCTTTATTTATTATTCTGAAAGACTCCTTGACAATGGGTGAGAACACTTTGGGGCTACCTGATTTATGCTGTGACCATTAGAATATTGCCTTGCTAATGGAATTCTGATCTGTAGTTTATTTATTTCGGTTGTTATTTACTCAGATATCAATTCCAATACTCTCCTCAGATGTTACTCTTGCTTATGCTCTTTGTACTATGGCTGCTGGTGGGGGGAAAAGCATGTATTTGCAAATAAGGCTTGCAGCATTGAGATGTAGATGTGACAGAGGCAGAAGTCAGTTTTGACAAGCAATCAAGGAAGCCTATACATAATTTAATATAAATTAAAATAAGAACATATTAGAAAGAAGCAATTTGTAAATTTAATTTGTGAGAGAAGGGAGAAGATTAAAAAGAGTTAGGGAAGCTGCTCTGAGGCTTAGTATTATAAGTTATATATCTAAGGAAGGGTCACCTACATGGGACATGAAGTAGATCAGCAGTTATCAATGGAAAGACTAGTAAAATAGCTCAGTACAATTTGCTGAAGATCAATATACTTGTCTGCAGTGTTCTAAGGCTTAATCATTTTTATTACTACTTCTACTTTGTCATACTTCTACTTTGTCAACAGCAGTTAAGTACCAACTTGACACAAAATGAGTTCTGTCTACCTGATGTCATTTTACTAGAAGTATGAAGAACGGACTATTTTATTCTTTCTCTGTGGCATGCAGTATATGTAGTCATAATCTTCAAAATCACTATGTCATAAATTCATATCTACTTTGTTATTCATTTTCACCCTTAGGTCTTTCTGACCATTTGACGACTCAGATTTCGCTCCCTTTGAATACCTATTTTTATTGTTTTTCTCCTAAAGCACTTGTAGTTTCTATTCTGAAGAGGCAGAATCTGATTTTGTTGTTTTCACTCCATATTTCTAAGCTCTCTGGGTACCTTTATATTGCTTTGCTGCCATTACTGTTGTTTGCATCACCTCCCAATTTAATATCATCTGTGGATTCCATTAACATTCATTTTACTCCCTATTCTACATCATTAATACAGCAGCTATATAAGATAGGACAAAACACTGATCTCTGCAGCACCTAGACATATTCCCCAACTTGATACATTTTCCATTTGTGGTTTGTCAATATTTTTTATGGTTCTCCAGCCAGTTTTGAATACATGTGACTCTGCTTATATCCAGGACCATCTGAGTTAATTGTGCATAGATGTCATGAGATACTGCATCATAGGCTCACAAAATTTCATAATTACTATATCTACCATATTTTTTCATTTACTCATATAGTATATAGAAAACTCACATTCTCAGACTACTAGCTCAATGTTTATATTCTAGTAATCTCACATATTTATTTCTCTTTTAATATTTGCACCATTACTTTCATGTAATGACTACAAATGACACAATGATTTTTAATTTTTTAACGCTCTTTAACTTTTAATTTTGGAATAATTTTAGACTTAAAAAAAGTTCAAAGATAGCAGAGTGAGCTCCCTTATACGATCTAGGACACCACATTGCAATTAGTGGTCATGTCTCCTTAGTCTCAGTGATCTGTGACAATTTCTCAGTCTTCCCTTGTTTTTCATTACCTTGACACTTCTGAAGAGTGCTGGTCAGTTATTTTATAGAACACCCCTCATTTTCGGTTTGTCTAATGTTGTCTCACAATAAGACTAGGGTTACAACTTTTTGGGTAGACTATCACAGAGGTTAAATACTCTTTATAT
This sequence comes from Mesoplodon densirostris, assembly GCF_025265405.1. Classification (NCBI taxonomy): domain Eukaryota; kingdom Metazoa; phylum Chordata; class Mammalia; order Artiodactyla; family Ziphiidae; genus Mesoplodon; species Mesoplodon densirostris. Next base: position 50,677,034 of record NC_082679.1, read on the forward strand.
TTCATCATACTGGGGGTATATGGCATTAACATGACTTATCATCACTGGTGATGTTAACTTTGATCACTTGTTTAAGATGCTGTCTGCCAGCTTCCTCCAGAGTAAGTTAGAAATTTTCCCTATCCACACTCTGTCCCATGCATTCTCTGTGAGGGTTATTATAATGCCCCCAAATGAATAAAAGTTCTTGGGGGGAAAATTTACTTTTTCATGCATACAACATGGATATACATATAACACATAAACAGATATAAAGTATATTTGTGGTATGAAAAATTTCATCAAGAGTGTGGGGGAGGGTGTTAAGCAAAAATGTCTAAAAAGGCTCATGTGTGTGTTTGATGGGGGTGGGGTGATAAAAAAGAAGAAGAAAAAAAAGGACTAACAGATTCTTCTCTATTCACTGGAATCAAGTTACTAAGCCCAGCCTACATCCAAGCAGAGGGAAATTAAGTTCTACCTCCTAGAGAAGAGAGTATCTACATATGCTATTTGGAATTTTTCTCTAAAAATATTTTTTAAGTTAATTTTGGTCAATTTTCAAGCAATAGTTTGGGTCTGTGTATTAGTTTGGGTCTCCCAAAAAGCAGATGCAAAGATGGTATTAAACATGCAAGAGACTTACCTTTGAAAGACAACAAAGTGGGAGCAAGGGAAGGCAAGAAAGCCTTAGGATATCTGTGACGGAAAAATGGAAGGATGGAAGACTGGGTAGGAAGAATCTCAGACTGCAACACAGTTCTAAGAAGGTTTTGGCCCAGTCAATTGGGAGTCCTTTGCAAAAATATTCCATTAAAGGAGTCCTATATCTCATAGAAAAGAACCTGGATTACAACCTCCACCATATGGACTCATGGCCTGGAAGGATCACTTAGGAATCATGGCCTTGGCATGAACTTGGGAATGGGTTCTAAAAGACAGCAGTACCTGCAGCCATCAATCAATTATGTTCCCTACAGCAGGAGGTCGAAGGAGTACATCTTCATGGCCACTGTAGTCGATAATTTTACACAGTCTTATTAAAACACCAGAACTTATTTTTGAAATAATATTACCTAATTCTTTCCCCATTCTAGCAGGTATCTTTTTACTTCTCTAAATATAGCTGCATACAACACAATAACCAACAATTTCTTAGAAATCATACTTTTGTTTTTCCATTTAAAAATACTGCTTTAATGATTTCTGGCACTCATAAGTAGTTAAGTATCTTAAACTAGATAACTCTCCTGACAATGACAATTATAAATTCTGACTAAAAATAAACAACTATTTGAAGGCACTGTGGAGCAATCAATAGCAGGTAGAAACTGAAGGGGATATGACCCTTGAAAGAAAGGAAGCCAATAAAATAATATCTACATTTTTCTGATTTTTTCTGGTAAGATTATTTCCTTCTCTGCATGGTACATGTGGAATAGAGCTTAATCAGAAAGCAGCAGTTTGGGGCGCTGAGGAATCAGAAGTTAGAGTTTGAGGCTGCTGGAGCACCTGGAAGTTGAAAGAGGAAGTCTCAAAAAAAGGGAAGCCACCGGGGATTGAGTGAGGGGGAAGGGTAGTTCCAAAATCTGTATAATAGCTCTCCTCAAATGCTTGGTTGACTCCTGAACTGTGCATGTACAAAGGGATAGCCAAGAAACCTAGAAGAAAGCAACAGCTAAAAGACTAAAATAACTAAGCAGAAATTTCAGCAGTTTACAAGTGATGATGAGTCAGAGTTTGGAAAGTGAATCCCTAAAGGTAGAGGGTCTTGGTAAACACCTCAGACTTTCTAGAAACCCCAGAAGGGGCAGAACTTAAAAGTAAGGTCCATGCCTAAGGCTAGGAGAAAAACTGAAATAGATAAATTTGAACCAAGTCTAAAACCAAGCCTCCACAGAATCAATAAATTCTATCAGTAGTTTAACCACCTCCTAGAACAATATTCAAAACACTCTTCAGAGGAAGATAACGTAATCAAGTTGTTAAACGTATTATCCACAATTGTAACATACTATCAAAAAAATCACAAGCTACGAGAGAACTTGGGAAAATACAACCCATAGTCAAAAGAAAAAATCAACAGAAATGGACTCAATAACAACCCAGATATTGGGATTAACACACAAATATTTTAAAGTAGTTATGATATATGTTAAAGAATGTACTGGAAAAACAGGATATAATAAGTAAAAGCATGAAGAATTCCAGTAGGTACAGGAAAACCAAAAATAAAAATCAAATGGAAATACTAGAACTGAAAAATATCTGAAATGATTAAAGAAAATCACTGAATGGAAAGGCAGATTGGATAGTGTAGAAGGCTCAATGACCTTGAAGACAACTCAATAGAAATAATCTAAACTGAAGCACACAGAGAAAAAAAGTATGAAAAAAAATAGCAGATCATCAATAATGTGTGTGTTCAAAATTAAGCAATCTAGCATGCTTGTAATTAGAGTCCCAGAGGGAAAGGAGAAAGAGAAAAGTGCAGAAAAAATATCTGATAAAATATTGGACAAACTTCCCCAAATTGATTAAAACATAAGCCTATAGATCCAAGATGCACAGCAAACCCCAGGCAGAATACATAAACATAAAACCACAACTAGGCATATCACAGTCAAACTGCTTAAAACCAAAGATAAAGAAAAAAAAATTTTTAGTAGCCAGAGGAGGGTGGGATGGGGGAGTCTATCCAGGGTAACAACGATAAAAATGGTGATTGACTTCTCATTACAGATTACACAAGACAATAGAACCACATCTTTAAAATGATGAAGAAAAAAAATATCAGCCTAAAATTCTATTGTCAGTGAAAATATCCTTCAAAAATGAAGGTGAAATAGATATTTGCTGATAAATGAATAATGAAATAATACATTGTCAACAAACTTGCAGTACAAAAAAATGCTATAGGGAATACTATATTAAAATTCAGACCTACAGGAAGAATAAAAAGTAGTAGAATAGTAAATATATGGTAAATATAAAACACTCTTTCTTACTTTTCTTAAATTCTTTAAAAGTCAATTGACCTTTTAACAAATGGTGCTGGGAAAAAATGTATATTCACAAGCAAAAGACTGAAGTTGGACACTTACCTTACACTACATATAAAAATTAGCTCAAAATGGATCAGACTTAAACATAAGAGCTAAAACTATAACTCTTTTAGAAGAAAACACAATGGAAACCTTCATGATATTGTATTTGACAACAATTTCTTTGCTATGACACAAAAGTACAGATAACAAAAGTAAAAACAGATAAATTGGATTATATCAAAATTTAAAACATACACACATGAAAGGACACAATCAAGTGACTGAAAAGGCAATATACGGAATCCAAGAAAATATTTGCAAATCATTTATCTAATAAAGAGTTAATATTCAGAATATATAAAGAACTTCAACAATTTAACAACAACAAAAACCAAATATTCTGAATAAAAATGGGCAAAGTACTTGAATATACATTTTTCCAAAGAAGATATACAAATGGCCGATAAGCACATGAAAAGAGGCTCAACATCACTTATTATTAGGGACATACAAATCAAAACCACAATGAGATACCACATCATATCCACTAGGATAACTACTATGACAAAAACAAACAAACAGAAACAGCAGCCCTAGAAAGGAAATCCTCACGCACACTACAACATGGATTAACCTTGAGAACATTATACTAAACGATATAAGCCAGTCACAAAATGACAAATACCATTATGATTCCACTTATATGAGGTGCTTAAAGCAATCAAATTCATAGAGACAGAAAGCAGAATGTTGGTGGCCAGGGACTTGAGGGAAAGGGACTGGAAAGCTGTTATTTAATAGGCATAGAGTTCCACTACTGCAAGATGAAAAGAGCTCTAGAGAATAGCTGTACAACAATGCAAATGTACTTAACACTGATCTGTACACTTAAAAATGGTGAAGATAAATTTTCTGTTATTGTACCAAAATCTTTTAAAGTCGATCAACTGCTTAAAGCAAAAATAATAATATATTGTGGAGTTTATAATGTGTAGATGTAAAATACAAGAGAAAATAGTACAAAGGATGGGAGGGAAGTAAATAGTATTACACCACTGTAAGGTTCTTACCTTGTGAGTGAAGTAGTATATTAATTTGAGGTAGGCTGTTACAACTTAAGTACAGGCATACTTTGGAGATATTACAAGTTCAGTTCCAGACCACCAGAAATAAGGAGACTATGGCAATAAAGCAAGTGACATGAATTTTTTGTTTCCCAGGGCATACAAAAGTTATGTTTACAGTAAGTCACCTACACACGAACAAGTTCCGTTCTGAGAGCGCATTCATAAGTCCTATTTATTTGTAAGTCCAATAAAGTTAGCTGACTAACACAATCAACTGTATGGTACTGTACTGTAATAGGTTTATAATAGTTTTCACAAAAATAATAAATAAAAAATAAACACAAAAAATAAAGAAAATATTTATAATTTTACAGTACATTACCTCGAAAAGTACAGTACAGTAGTACAGTACAATAGCTAGCATACAAGGGCTGGCATCGAGTGAACAGGCAATAAGAGTTACTGACTGAAGGAGAGAGAGTAGGTGGGAGATGGTAGAGCTGAAGAATCATCAGCAACAGGAGATGGAGGGCAAGCTGCAATTTCACTCACGCCTGACAACAACGGAATGCACATTCGCATCTTTGAAAGTTCGCAACTTGAAGGTTCGTATGTAGGGGACTTACTGTACACTATAGTGCAGTCCATCAAGTGTGCAAGAGCACTGTGTATAAAAAATGTACATACATACCTTAATTTAAAAATACTTTATTGCTAAAAAATGCTAACCATCATCTGACAATGCAGGGTTGCCAAAAAACTTCAATTTGTAAAAACCACAGTATCTGTAAAGTGCAATAAAACTAAGTGTGATAAAACGAGGTATGCCTGTACATGTTGATATACTGTAATCTCTAAAGCAGCCAATAAAATAACAACACAAGAAAGTATGACTGAGGATCGAGACAGGATGGTGGAGTAGAAGGACATGAACTTACCTCTTCTGATGGAAATACTAGGGTCACGACTAAATGCTGAACAGCCACCGATGAAGAAATGCTGGAACCTACCCAAAAAAATACACTACATTCAGGGACGGAGAGGAGGCCACAGCAAGATGGTAGGAGGGGCATAATCGTGATAGAAGCAAATCCCAAGCATGCTGGGTGGGCAACCCACAAACTGGAAAATAATTATACCACAGAAGTTCTCCCAAAGGAGTGAAAGTTCTGAGCCCAACATAAGGCTTGGCAGCCTGAGGGTCTGGCAACTAGAGGAGGAGCCCCCAGAGAATCTGACTTTGAAGGCCAGTGGGGTTTAATTGTAGGAATTCCACAGGACCAAGGGAAACAGCAACTCGATGGCTGCAGGGCACACAAAGTGTCTCAAGTGCACCAGGACCCAGGGGAAAAAAAGTGGTGACATCGTAAGAGACTGGGCCAGAAAAAACTGCTAATAATGGAGGTCTCCTGCAGAGGCGGGGGGTGGGGGGCAGCTGTGGCTCACTGCAGAGACAAGGACACTGGCGGTGGCAGTTCTGCGGAGTACCCACTGGCATGAGCCCTCTTGGAGGCCACAATTTTCTCACCAAGACCTGGCCCCATCCAACATCCTGTAGGCGCCAGTGCTAAGATGCTTCAAGGCAAACAATCAACAGGGCAGGAGCACAGCACCAACCATTAGCAGAAAAGCTGTGTAAAGTCTTCCTGAATAAACAGCCGCCAGATAAATACACCCCCTGACACAGCCCTGCCCACCAGAGGACAAGCCCCAGCTCCACCCACCAGTGGGTAGGTAACAGTCCCTCCCACAAGAAAACCTGCACAAGTCTCTTAGACAACGTCATCCACCAGGGAGTCGACGGCAAAAGCAAGAGGAAGTACAACCCTGAAGCCTAAGGAACAGAAACCACATCACAGAAAGTTAGACAAAATGAGATGGCAGAGGAATATACCCAAGATGAAGGAACAAGATAAAACCACAGAAGAACAACTAAGTGAAGTTGAAATAGGCAATCTACCTGAAAAAGAATTCAGAGTAATGATAGTAAAGATGATCCAAGATCTTGGAAAAACAATGGAGGCACAGATTGAGAAGATACAAGAAATGATTATCAAAGACATAAAAGAGGGCCTCCCTGGTGGCGCAAGTGGTTGAGAGTCCGCCTGCCGATGCAGGGGATACGGGTTCGTGCCCCGGTCTGGGAGGATCCCATATGCCGCGGAGCGGCTGGGCCCGTGAGCCATGGCCGCTGAGCCTGCGCGTCCGGAGCCTGCGCGTCCGGAGCCTGTGCTCCGCAACGGGGGAGGCCACAACAGTGAGAGGCCCGCATACCGCAAAAAAAAAAAAAAAAAAAAAAAAAAAAGACATAAAAGAACTAAAGAACAAACAAACAGATGAACGATAGAAAAACTGAAATAAATAATACACTAGAAGGAATCAATAGCAGAGTAACTGAGGCAAAAGAATGAATAAGTAAGCTGGAAGATACAGTGGTGGAAATCACTGCCACAGAACAGAATAAAGAAAAAAGAATGAAAAGAAATGAGGTCAGCCTAAGAGACTTCTGGGACAACATTAAACACATCAATATTTGCATTATTGGTCCCAGAAGGAGAAAAGACAGAGAAAGGGACTGAGAATATATTTGAAGAAACAATAGCTGGCAACTTCCCTAACATGGGAAGAAAACATTCCCCCAAGTCCAGGAAGTACAGAGAGTCCGAGGCAGGATAAACCCAAGAAAAAGCAAGCAAAGACACATAGAAATCAAATGACAAAAATTAAAGACAAAGAAATAGTATTAAAAGTAGCAAGGGAAAAACAAGAAAACTCCCGTAAGGGTCTCAGCTGACTTTTCAGCAAAAACTCTGCAAGCCAGCAGGGAGTGGAATGATATATTTAAAGTGATCAAAGGGGAAGAACCTACAACCAAGAATACTCTACACAGCGAGGTTCTCATTCAGATTCGATGGAGAAATCAAAAGCTGTACAGACAAGCACAAGCTAAAAGAATTTAGCACCACCAGACCAGCTTAACAACAAATGCTAAAGGAACTTCTCTAGATGGGAAACACAAGAAAAGAGAACAAAAGAGAAAGGGAGAAAGAAGACCTATAAAAATGAACCCAAAACATTAAGAAAATGGCAATAGGAACATACATATTGATAATTACCTTAAATGTAATTGGATTAAATGCTCCAACCAAGAGACAGACCAGCTGAATGGATACAAAAACAAGACCCACATATATGATATCTATTAGAGACCCACATCAGACCTAGTGACCCACAGAGACTGAAAGTGAGGGGATGGAAAAAGATATTCCTTGCAAATAGAAATCAAAAGAAGGCTGGAGTAGCAATATTCATATCAGACAAAATAGACTTTAAAATAAAGACTGTTACAAGAGACAAGGAAGGACACTACATAATGATCAAGGGATCAATCCAAGAAGAAGATATAACAATTGTAAATATATATGAACCCAACATAAGAACAACTCAATACATAAGGCAAATGCTAACAGCCATTAAAGGGGAAATAGACAATAAGACAATAATAGTGGGGGACTTTAACACCCCATTTACACCAAAGGACAGATCATTCAGACAGAAAATTAATGAGGAAACACAAGCCTTAAATGACAAATTAGACCAGACAGACTTCATTGATATTTAGTGAACATTCCATCCAAAAGCAGCAAAACACACTTTTCTCTCAAGTGCACACAGAACATTCTACAGGATAGATGACACCTTGAGTCAAAAATCAATCCTTGGTAAATTTAAGTAAATTGAAATCATATCAAGCATCTTTTCTGACCACAACGCTATGAGATTAGAAATCAACTACAGGAAAAAAACTGTTAAAAACACGAACACATGGAGGCTAAACAATGTGTTACTAAATAATCAATGGATCACTGACAAAATCAAAAAGGGTATCAAAAAGCACCTAGAGACAAAGGACAAGGAAAACACAATGATCCAAAACCTATGGGATATAGCAAAAGCAGTTCTAAGAGGGAAGTTCATAGCAATACAACCTTACCTCAAGAAACAAGAAAAATTTGAAGTAAACAACCTATCCTCCTTACACCTAAAGCAACGAGAGAAAGAAGAACAAACAAAACCCAAAGTTAGTAGAAAGAAAGAAATCATAAAGATCAGAGCACAAATAAATGACATAGAGATGAAGAAAACAATAGGAAAGATCAATGGAACCAAAAGCTGGTTCTTTGAAAAGATAAACAAAATTCATAAACCTTTAGCCATACTCATCAAGAAAAAAAAAGGAGAGGACTCAAATCAATGAAATTAGAAATAAAAAAGGAGAAGTTACAACGGGCACACAAAAATACACAGGATCATAAGAGATTGCTACAAGCAACTATATGCCAATAAAATGGACAACCTAGAAGAAACGGACAAATTCTTGGAAAGGTACAACCTTCTAAGACTGAACCAGTAAGAAATAAAAAAAAGTGAACAGACCAACCACAAGTACTGAAATTGAAACTGTGATTAAAAATCTTCCAACAAACAAAAGCCCAGGATCAGATGGCTTCACAGGCAAAATCTATCAAACATTTAGACAAGAGTTAACACCTTCCCTTCTGAAACTATCCCCAAAACTTGCAGAGGAAGGAACACTCCAAAGCTCATTCTACAAGGCCACAATGGCCCTGATACCAAACCAGATAAAGATATCACACACAAAAAGAATATTCCATGCCAATATCGCTGATGAACAAAGACGCAAAAACCCTCAACAAAATACTAGCAAACCAAATCCAACAACACATTAAAAGGATCATACACCATGATCAAGTGGGATTTTTCCCAGGGATGCAAGGATTTTTCAATATCCGCAAATCAATCATTGTGATACACCACATCAACAAATTGAAGAAAACCATATGATCATCTCAGTAGATGCAGAAAAACCTTCTGACAAAATTCAACACCCATTTATGAGAAAAACTCTCCAAAGTGGGCATAGAAGGAACCTACCTCAAGATAATAAAGGCCATATATGACAAATGCACAGCAAAAATCATTCTCAATGGTGAAAAACTGAAAGCATTTCCTCTAAGATCAGGAACAAGACAAGGATGTTCACACTCACCACCATTATCAACATAGTTGTGGAAGTCCTAGCCATGGCAATCAGAGAAGAAAAAGAAATAAAGGGAATCCAAATTGGAAAAGAAGTAAAATTGTCTCTGTTTGCAGATGACATGACACTATATGTAGAAATCCTAAAGACGCTACCGAAAAAACTACTAGAGCTCATCAATGAATTTGGTAATGTTGCAGGATACAAAATTAATACACAGAAATTTCTTGCATTCCTATACATTAACAATGAAAGATCAGAAAGAGAAATCAAGGAAACAACCCCATTTACCATCGCATCAAAAAGAATAAAATTTCTAGGAATAAACCTACCTAAAAAAGCACAAGACTTGTACTCAGAAAACTATAAGATACTTACGAAAGAAATAAAAGGTGACACAAACAGATGGAGAGAGATATACTATCCTTGGATTGAAAGAATCAGTATTGAGAAAATGATTGTACTACCCAAAGCAATCTATAGATTCAATGCAATCCCTATCAAATTACCAATGGCATTTTGCATAGAATTAGAACAAAAACATTTACAATTTGTATGGAAACACAAGAGACCCTGAATAGCCAAAGCAATCTTGAGAAAGAAAAATGGAGCTGGAGGAATCAGGCTCCCCGACTCCAGACTATACTGCAAAGTTACAGTCACCAAAACAGTAGGGTACTGGCATAAAAACAGAAATACAGATCAATGGAATAGGACAAGAAAGTCCAGAGGTGAACCCACAAACCTATGTCACCTAATCTATGAAAAAGGAAGCAAGAATATACAATGGAGAAAAGACAGCCTCTTAAATAAGTGGTACTGGGAAAACTGAACACCTACATGTAAAAAAATGAAATTAGAACACTCCCTAACACCATACATAAAAATAAACTCAAAATGGATTAAAGGCCTAAATGTAAGGCCAGATATTATAAAACTCTTGGAGGAAAACAGGCAGAACACTCTTTGACATTAATTGCAGCAAGATATATTTTTATCCACCTCCTAGAGTAATGGAAATTAAAACAAAAATAAACAAATGGGACCTAATTAAACTTAAAAGCTTTTGCACAGCAGAGGAAACCATAAATAAAATGAAAGGACAACCCTCAGAATGGGAGAAAATATTTGCAAATGAAGCAACCAACAAGGAATTAATCTCCAAAATACACAAACACCTCCTGCAACTCAATATCTAAAAAAGAAACAACCCAATCAAAAAATGGGCAGAAGATCTAAATAGACATTTTTCCAAAGAAGACATACAGATGGCCAAAAATCACATGAAAAGATGGTCAACATCACTAATTATTAGAGAAATGCAAACCAAAACTGCAATGAGGTATCACCTCACAGAGGTCAGAATGGCCATCTTCAAAAAATCTACAAACAATAAATGCTGGAGAGGGTGTGGAGGAAAAGGAACCCTCCTACACTGTTGGTGGGAATGTAAACTGGTACAGCTACTATGGGGAACAGTATGGAGGTTACTTAAAAAAGTAAAAACAGAGCTACTATATGATCCAGCAATACCACTCCTGGGCATATATTGGAGAAAACCGTAATTCGAAAAGATACATGCACCCCAATATTCACTGCAGCACTATTTACAATAGCCAGAACATGGAAGCCACCTAAACATCCATCAACAGAGGAATGGATAAAGAAGATGTGGTACGTATACACAATGGAATATTATTACTCAGCCATAAAAAAGAACGAAATAATGCCATTGCAGCAACATGGACTGACCTAGACATTGTCATACTGAGTGAAGTAAGCCAGACAAAGATAAATATCATAGGATATGGCTTATATGTGGAATTTTAAAAAAGGGTACAAGTGAACTTATCTACAAAACATAAATAGTTACAGATGTAGAAAGCAAACTTATGGTTACCAGGTGGTAAGGGTGGGAGAGGGATAAACTGGAAGACTGGGAATGATATATACACACTACTATATATAAAACAGATAACTGATAAGGACCTATTATATAGCACAGGGAACTCTACTCAATACTCTGTAATGGCCTATATGGGAAAAGAATCTTAAAAACAGTAGATATATGTATAACAGATTGACTTTGTTGTACACCTGAAGCTAACATAACTGTAAATCAACTATACTCCAATAAAATTTTTTTTAATTGCCGCTTTTAGAAAATATATTGACAAATATTAACAGTCCCACTGAAGAACTTTCTAGATATAAGGTTTTAATATGAAAATTTTCATTATAGATATGATGCCTCATTCTTCAGATAGTTCTAATTTTACCATATGTCATGGTTATATACAACAGAAATCCATACTAATATCTGTTCTATTAGTTATCTATATTACAGATGTTTTAAAAATGCTTCCAATGAGACAAACTATCAGTAGCACTTCTCCATGAAAAAAGGAAGATGATGGTACAAAACCAAGAAAATTTCTTATAATTGATTTTTTTTGTAGGGGGATTTTTCTTAATGAATTTTTACCCTCGTCTTCTAAATCAGGTCTCACTCTTTTCTCCAGTTGTTTCCAAGGGCTAATATTTTTTTCAATTTATAGACTTTAGGGAAATAGAGAGTAAAAAGATAGATTATGTAAATTTCTTGTTTCTTTTGAAAATTATTTATTTATCAAGCCAAGTCCATAGTAGCAAACAGATTTTTAAACGGAGTTATAGAGGAAGAAAATGGAAATTAAAGCATTTCCCGTATATACTTCTATGTAATTATACCCCTTCCCTTTTATAAATACTTGGTATAATGAAAAATGCTTCTGGACCATTCCTTGTTTTCCTTCACAAACATGTTATAATTTCTTATTTGGTTCTCATCTTAGTGCTAATAAAATAGATTACCTAATCTAAATGGGAAGTAAATTCTTTTTAACAGCTTTTCTTTTAGCTTGAAAAGCAAGATTTTGTATTTATAAGTCACGTATAGTAATGCCATAAATTTGCTTCTGTCCTAAGATGAAATTCACCCTAAGAAAGTAGCTATAGTTAGCATGCCATTTATATTTATGATCTATTTCAGGTAAACCTGATATTCCTAGGCATTTGACATTTTTAGCTGTGACACTTCAGTAACCTTCTGTCAGTAGCTGCAACATAACAGAATGAAAAGATTAAAAAAGAATGAAATTGGTATTAGTTTGTCTAACATGCTGATGAGAATGATGTAACTGATGGATGATGAGGGCAAGTAACTGAGCAGTGATTCAGATACCCGAATCTCCTTCATGTGAGGATAAAAAAAAACAATGGCAAATATTCTATTATGCAGACTAATAGCTATAGTATACAGTCATCTCCCCCTAGTTAACAATTTTTGTTTAGGCATCCACCCTTTAAAAAAGTGACAGAATCAAAAAACTTGGGGATAAATCTTGATTTGTCTAAGCCTTTTCCTAGGTAATGCATAATTCCTTTTTCCTTGCCAGTGATCACATAGGAGGTGAGGATATAGCCCAGCCAATGAGTCATGAAGGCAAGTGTGCTGGAAAGTTTTGGAGAAAGATTTTGCTGTTTTTGAAAAGAAACACAGATGAAGAGATGGTGTTTTTTCTTTTGCCGAACGCTGTTTTGACTTGATTAGAATGAAACTGCAATGGTCATCTTCTGACCATGAGGAAATCTGGTCTGAAGACAAGGGCTAACACTTTGAGGATACCAGAGTGAAACAATGGAGAAGATTTGGATCCTGATGATGCCACTGAGGAGCTGAAATAACCAACCTGGGAGCTATCTTATCTTGAAACTTCTTACTTGAGAATACATTTTAGAAAATTTTGAGTAATTTTGAGTTAAAAAAATTTTTTTATTGCAGTTGAAATTACTCTGAAATGTGTACTTACTAGGTATCTAGTATTATGCTAAGTGCTACACCTGGATTATCTCATTTAATACAATAAACCTATGAGCTAGCTATTGTAATGCCCATTTAACAGAAAAGGAGAGTTTGTCTCATATACTTAAATCACATTACCCACAGTCACATAGCTAATAAATGGCATAGTTGAGAATACAAAACATTTTTACTTCAAAGTTAGACTCTTAGACACAGTATCTCTTGAGCTACTGACTCAACGTTCTTTTATCAATATAATTTCACAAAAAATTATTGACAACATATTTTGGGGTATGTACTGTGCTAATCTCCTGAAATTTGTATTCAGATAAAAAGTTTTTTTGAGGAAGAATTATCTAAGATTGTACATGAGAACAAATATTAAGCCAACTCTACCAACAGGCCTGGTAATAGTGTTTTCTATTTGGTAAGTAACAGCCTCACTAAATAAGTAATATGCTTTATTTATTTCTGTAGCTTTAGTTTTAGAGTGGCTTGGAAAGCAGGGCAGACTGCAAAGATCTGTGTTGTGGTTTGGAGAGGTATGAATCACTTCTGTCAGGTCTGCATCTGTTGGGATATATAGGAAGGTCACCTTTGACTAATGGGAATTCTCAAGAGTGTACCAGCAATCACATGTTCCAAGTGACTTAATTCTAATTGCAATCATGATATCCTTAAGGGCCTACTTAGAAATCACCAGTTACTAAAAGTAAACAAATGTTTACTGAGTATTTTACTAAAGAACACAGAACTGTGCTAGATGTAGGAGACACAAGAGAAACATGAGCTATGAAATACTAGCTATCTTCAAGTAGTATACACATTCTTGTTTGGGAGATGAGATTAACCCCTACAAAACAGAGAAAAATGCAAGGAAGTGTCTATCATCAAACTTTTATTTATAGATAATGAAAATAAGTTCAGAAAAGAGAAGGGATCTATAATCAGTTGCCAAGTGTATATCTATATACCACCTTGCAAATTTCAAAAGACTTCATGTTTTCTCATGTGATATTCACAAAATTGTATAAAGGTAGAAAAGTCAAATAACATTTAATTAATAATGACAACTACGATTAATGCTAATCTCCAATGGATCAGACATTGCGTAAGGCACTTTTCATTTTCTTTTTCTCATTTTATCCTCATAAGAATCTCTTTTGGTGGGGACTACTGCCCCCATCTCCAGATGCTGAAACTGAATTAAATGAACTGACTGAAAATATACAACTAATAATTCACGCAGTTTGTACTTAACACTAACAATGCAAGTTGATGAGTTCTACTACTGAATTTTGCCAATACTGTGAAATCATGAATCTCCAAAACCTATACATACCTTGTCTATAAAGAAAAATTTTCCTTATTTTGTCTGAAATAGCCTGAAACAAAACTTCAGTAAGTCTAACCTTACTTTAAACATTACTTAGATCACTGTGAAGAAATTTTTAAAATGTAGGTCAGTCTGGAAGAGCCAGTGCTATATCCTCATCACACCAAATCTACAACAGCCTCCAAGGCAGTTAGATTGGGACTAAATACATGGGGATTTTTCCAGCCTTTCTTACAGTTAGTTGTTGATGAGAAGGTGATGCCAGACAAATATAGCAGTTTGTTACTGTAGCACAGCCTATCCTATCCTATTAAAGAGGCAATATTAATTATGTTTTTAGAGTTATTATTTCAATAGATAATGTTAAATAGGTCATTTGAATCATGCTGTTTGTATAACAAAAGTCAGGTACTCTGTTCTTACTGGGCTTCCAGATTTACTATTACTTAGATACTCCATATTCTGGACTCTCAGCCTCACAACCCCAGCTCAGTTAAGCCTAATCGACCTGTAATAACTAGGCCAGTGCACCAAATTCTTCTGAGAATGATTTGTATTTGAAAAGTATCTCATTAGTTCATGAAATGAATACCAGAATAGTCCTGATGCATGCTATGTTTTATCCTCAAAAAAAAATCTATTTAGAAAACCTAAATAAGATTAAAATAGGAACAAAGACTCAGAAGAAAGAAAACTAAAGGCTTTTCTCATTAACTTCTAAGTTAGAGCAGTGATTCTCAAAAACAATACTTACATTGAATTCTTATATATATTATACATAAATTTTAATTGTGTTAAAATACACATAAACATAAATTTTACCATTATAACCATTTTAAGTGTATGATTCAGTGGCATTAAGTACATTTACAATGTTGTGTGATCATCACCACTATTTCCAGAATGTTTTCATCATCACTCCAAACAGAAATTTTGTATCCATTAAGAACTTCTCATTTGCTCCCTCTACTCCACCTCTGGTAACCTCTAACCTACTTCCTGTCTTTGTGAATCATACAACTTTTGGAATCATAAAATATAGGCCTTTCATATATGGCTTATTTCACTTAGCATAATATTTTCCAAGTCCATCCATCCTGCAGCATTTTTCAAAACGGCATTCCTTTGTATGGCACAATAATATTCCATTGTATGGATATACCACATTTGTTTAACCATTTATTTGTTGATGGACACTTGTGTTGTTTCTACCTTTTGATAACTGTGAATAACACTTTTATGAACATTGGTGTACATGAATCTGTTTACATTCCTGTTTGGTTACATACTTTGAAGTGGAATTGCTATGTTTAACTTTTTGAAGAACTGCCAAACTGTTTTCCACAACCACTGTACTATTTTACAGTTCCACCAGCAACGTAAGTGTGTTCCAGTTTCTCTATATACTTGCCAACACTTTCTTTCTCCCTCTCTCTTGCACTTTCTTTCCTTTTCTTTTCAATAACAGCTATCCTACTGAGTGTGAAGAGGTATCTTACTGTATTTTTTCATGGTATATCACTCTATTTTAGATATTATATATGTATTGATAGTTTCAAAGTTTTTGGAATACAGTTATTTCACATCTTATATTTATTCCCACTTATTTGATGTTTTTAGTGTTATTCCTAATTGTTTTCAAATTTTATTTTCCTTCTTGATGCTTGTATATAGAAATACAATTAATTTTTGAATATTAAACTTGTTTCAGTTGAATTTGCTATTACTTTTAACAGTTTATCTGTAGTGGTTTTTAAAATTTTTCTGTGAATAGAATTTTATTATTTGTGAATAAGAACAGTTTTTCCTTCAAGCCCTCTCCAGTTTATAGGCTTTTTATTTATTTTTTCTTACCTTATTGCACTGAGCAATTCTTGTTCAATAATAAATGAAAGTACTAATAGTGGGCATTCTTACTGTGTTCCCATTATTTAATATGTTTGTTCATGTGTTTTTATACATTTATCCTTATCAGATTAAAATATGTCCACTGTACTCCTAGTTTGCTGAGAGTTTTTTCATCAATGGCTGTTGGATTTTATCAGATGCTTTACCTGACACTATTGAGAAGACAGTAACTTACTCTTTTTTACTATTAATGTAATAAATGTGTTATATTTTTCTGCTAATGTAATGAATTATAAAGATTGATTTTTTTTAACTTTTTTATTAAAATATAGTTGAATTACAATGTTGTGTTAGTTTCAGGTGTACAGTAAAGTGATTCAGTTAGGAAACAAAAAAGACCCCAAATAGCCAAAGTAATCTTGAGAAAGAAGAATGGAGCTGGAAGAATCAGGTTCCTTGACTTCACACCATACTACAAAGCTACAGTCATCAAAACAGTAGGGCACCAGCACAAGAACAGAAATATAGATCAATGGAACAGGATAGAAAGCCCAGAAATAAACCCATGCACCTATGGTCAATTAATCTAGGACAATGATGGCAAGACTATACAATAGAGGAAAGACAGTCTCTTCAATAAATGGTACTGGGAAAACTGGACAGCTACATGTAAAAAAAATGAATTTAGAACATTCTTTAACACTGGACACAAAAGTAAACTCTAAATGGATTAAAGACCTTAATGTAAGATACTATAAAACTCTTAGAGGAAAACACAGGCAGAACACTCTTTGACATAAATTGCAGCAGTATCTTTTTCAATCCATCTCCTAGAGTAATGGAAATAAATAAAAACAAAAATAAACAAATGGGACCTAATTAAACTCAAAATCTTCTGCACAGCAAAGGAAACGATAAACAAAACAAAAAGACAACCCACAGAATGAGAGAAAATATTTGCAAACAAAGCGACTGACTAGGGAATAATCTCCAAAATTTACAAACAGCTCATGCAGCTCAATATCAAACAAGCAAACAAACAAACAACCCAATCAAAAATAGGCAGAGGACCTAAATAGACATTTCTCCAGAGAAGACATACTGATGGCCAAGAGGCACATGAAAAGATGCTCAACATCACTAATTATTAGAGAAATGCAAACCAAAACTGCAATAAGGTATCACCTCACACAGGTGAGAATGGCCATCTTCAAAAAATCTACAAACAATAAATGCTGCAGAGGGTGTGGAGGAAAGAGAACCCTCCTACACTCTTGGTAGGAATGTAAACTGGTACAGCTACTATGGGGAACAGTATGGAGGTTACTTAAAAAAGTAAAAACAGAGCTACCATATGACCCAGCAATCCCACTCCTGGGCACATAGCCAGAAAAAAACATGGTTCGAAAGGATACATGCACCCCAATGTTCATAGCAGCAAGACATGGAAGCAACCTAAATGTCTACTGACAGATGAGTGGATAAAGGAGATGTGGTACATATGTAAGGGAATATTATTCAGCCATTACAAGCAATGAAATAATGCCATTTGCAGCAACATGGATAGACGTGGAGATTATCATACTAAGTGAAGCCAGACAGAGAAAGAGAAATATCATATGATACTGCTTATATGCAGATTCTTAAAAAAATGATACAAATGAACTTATTTACAAAACAGAAACAGACTCACAGACTTAGAGAAGGAACTTATGGTTACCAGTGGGGAAGGGTGTGGGGAGGGATAGATTGGGAATTTGGAATTGACGTGTACACAGTGCTATATTTGAAATACATAACCAACAAGGACCTACTGTATAGCACAGTACTGGCTCAATACTCTGTAATAACCTAAATGGGAAAAGAATTTGAAAAATAATAGATACATGTATATGTATAACTGAATCACTTTGTTATATACCTGAAACATTGTTAATCAACTATACTCCAATAAAAAATAAATTTTTTTTAAAAATTCAGATTCGGGGCTTCCCTGGTGGCACAGTGGTTGGGAGTCCGCCTGCCGATGCAGGGGACACAGGTTTGTGCCCTGGTCCGGAAGGATCCCACATGCCGTGGAGCGGCTGGGCCCGTGAGCCATGGCCGCTGAGCCTGCGCGTCCTGAGCCTGTGCTCCGCAACGGGAGAGGTCACGGCAGTGAGAGGCCCGCGTACGGCAAAAAACAAAACAAAAAAACAAAAAAACCCACTTCAGATTCATGTGCTTCACCTTGGACCAGCCAAACAGGATTTCATACATAAGAGTCCAGCAACCTGCTTATTAAATAAACACCTCATGTTAATCTTAGCCACACTGTTTTGGGAACTATTGCAACTATCAAGTTTCATCTAATTCTTTATATTCTATCTTTTCAATATTTCTCATCCATTTCTCTCCTTTCCTGTGGCCTCTACCCTAGTTTAAACCTGCTTCATCTCTTAGCTGGACATCTGTAACAGGATTTCCTTGCCTCTAGGATATTTTCCACTCTAATTCATCCTGCACACAGGGGCCTTTTTAATCTTACTAAATCACAGCTCTACTCATTTAATGTGACAAGACCTTATTGAGAGCATACTATATACCAGGTGCTCTAGGGCAGAAGGTTCTGAGTGGGGTTGATAATCAGAATCATTAAGTGGGAGAAACCTTTTAAAAACAGAGATTCTCTAGCATTCCTCCAGGCCTACTAAATTAGAATCTATAGAGCCAGAGTTGAGAAAAGTTTATTGTTAAAAAGTTCCCCAGGTGACTCTGATACTTTTGAGCAACACTAGACTGGAGCATATAAAGATTAAAACATTCTTCTGTATTTCAGATTGTACTGGGGGAATTGTGAACATATGCAAATAACTAACATATAACACATTGGTTAATGTGTACCAAGTGCTACAAGAAAGAGTAATTCTAATTTCATTAAACACTTTTAGTAACACGCCAACCTGGAAGAAATCTTTTCCTCCTCTAATTTCTCACAGTACTTTATAATTCTCTTACAGTCTCATTTTTATCTTGCACTATAATTATTTTTGTACATGTCTCCTATCTTTTCCACTTGTATTTGAGATCAGAACCTTGGCCTTATCAGAGCCCATAATCTGACAAGGAATTTTTTTCAGAGTTCTAATTTATTTACAGGATAAAGCTGTATCCCCCAAAATACTAAATTATGCATGGTTATACATTTAATAAATTATCTCAAAAATTGGATTTCCTTGTAACTCTTGGATATATGTGGCCAAATTTATGGATTTTAATCTCAGCAAGGCACTTAGTACAGTTCCTTCAATAAAGCAGGTACTCAATAAAAAAGTTATGTGTGAACCAATGGGATCTGGGGAAGATGTCTTTGGATATGCAAAAACATACTTAGTATGTCCAGCATCTACTTAAGAGGTTATAGATTCCAAATGAAATAATATGTTGGTGGTTTTTGCAAACCAGATCCCTATGAGCCAAAACCAATCAGCTTGTTTTTGTTTGTTTGTTTGGATGATCCGGTATTTTGTTGGTGTGCTGGGATGTGTGTGTGTGTGTTGTGTTTTTTGTTTTTTGACAAATTTTAATTTGAATGTCTTTGGGCAAACACTCTCTGACTTACCACAGGCTCTCCCACTCCCTATTATCTTACACTAATCAGATGTACACAATTATGTTATCTATAGGTCTAAAGATGAGAGTTCTAATGATGACAGACAACTGTTCCCAATCATTTCTTCTTTTTGACCGTTGGTTATTGTTACAGACTGAATTGTGTCCCCCCCAAATTCATATGCTGAAGTCCTAATCCCCAGTATTTCAGAATGCAACCATACTTGGAGATAAGGTCTTTAAAGAGGTAACTAAATTAAAATGAGGTCTTTAGGATGGGCCCTAATTCAATATGTCTGATGTCCTTATAAGAAGAAATATGGACACAGATGGGCATGTCCATGAAGTAAAGACCATGTGAAGACAGAGGCAAAACTACATGCCAAGGAGAGACGCTTCAGAATGAAATCAACCCTGCTGACACCTTGATATTGGACTTTCTAGCCTCTAGAATTGAGTAAATTAATTGCTGCTGTTTATTCCCTCAGTCTGTGGTATTCTGTTACAGCAAACCCAAAAAACTAATGCAGCTACCAACTATGTTTAATACTAATCTTAACTTAGGCATTTTTACATCAGACTTATGTTTACCATGTTCAAGTCATTCTGCCAGGTACAGTGGTGAATACAACTCTAAGTAGCTTAGAATCTAGCAGATGAGGCAAACTATATGTAAACTATATGTAAGATACATTCATCAACATAAATGATAAAAATATTACCAGTCCTAAAGAAAAAAAAGCCAAATAAAGAGTATATTTATAATTCTATAGATGTTCTGGAGGGAGAGAGTTAACTATGGGTTACAGCTCAAAAAAATTCAGAATGTGACCTGGGTCTTGAGAGATTAGTAAGATTCAACCAAGCAGAGGGGAGAGGACATTTAGGTGAGAGGAATGGAGAGTACAAAGTCAAATGCTACTACAGAGAACATTGTTTTTCCCAAGTAAATCTACCTTAGATTCCGGCCTCCTTTCTTGGCTTTCTAAACTCTATAACCAAATTAATATATTTCTTAATTAATGTCTCAAATCCTTATAAAATTTAGGCATTTTCCCCCTGCAGATAAATAACAGTATAACTGACTTTGTTCAGTATAATACTGACATCCAAAGGATGGTCTGGTTCATCTCTAAAGCCTCTTGGGCTTCTGCTGAGAGTTAGTTTTATTTTCAAATGGTCTATGAGGGCAATAAGCAGCTCACAGAACAGTCTCTTTAGAAATCTGGCCATTTTTTGATCTCTTGCTTGTCAAATCTCATCACAGTAGATGGCTCCACAGTGCCAAACACAGGTGGCCTGTGTTTTCTTAAGTGCCTTTTCTTCTGAAGAATGTGTTACTCTGTTCATTAATGTTTCATACCTAAGTATTCTAATATATTTAATTTTTTATTTAATGAAATTTCTAACCTTCAGGCTGAGTAAGTTCTTTGGAATGTTTCATCCAAGCTGCTGGAAAAGTGCTCAATAGCAAGGAGTTTTAAAGATGGAATTTTAAGAAAGGGGTTGGCAGGAACCTAAACACATATAGATCTAAGCTTTTATAAATGCTTCCCTGTCTTAAGTGTAGAGGAAGAATTTCTTCTTGATAAGCAGATAAGTTCTGCTGAATTTTTCTTTTAGATTTTGGAGACAAGAATTTAACGACTTTTGTTTTGTTAAAAGATGTGTTTCAAAGCGGTAAGTTTTTTTTTTAAAGTATTATTTGTCTGCAGAAAGCCTTACTTCTCCTCCATCATTTCAACAATGCTTACGTTCTTCCATAAATGAGAGACTTATGTGAGACCATTATCGCCAAAAGAGATACACGTTGAACCAAAGGAGCCATGCATAGCACCTGGTTTCAATTATTTTAGATTCAAGTGATGATCTAAGAAAGGAGAAGCCTCGGCTTAATTAGTTTGATTCCTGTAATGGTCTGAATTCAAAGCACCTGCCCATCTTACCATCTAACTTCAGACTTATGGGAGATTAAGAACTTAAATTAGAGAAGCTTTTAGACTGTTACATAAAATTTAAAAATTAAGCTCTTCAATACCCGGTTTAGATGAAATTTGACGGTCAGAAATAACTAGAATTTTAAATTTAACCGTAACTCAAGTTGCACCCAATATTTAAAGACTACAAACTGTGTACGATACAGGAAAAATTCACACGGTAAACCATTACTAAATGTTTAGAAATCCAAATTTTCACCTTTTTCTTTTTTTAGTACCCGCTCCCCGGGTGACAAAGTGGACTCAAGTTTCCGTTACCCCTTACCCAACAAGGGGTGGTGGTACTACACGCTTACCTTGGGGAAACAACTTGCACTTTACAACTGGACAGGAAAATCGTTTGGTGAGAGAGAAGGCTAAAGGAAACGGAGGCCGGAGGCGTGACCGTAGCACAGGCCCGCAGTTACTCTTGAGGAGACGGCCTCAGCCCCAAACCACCTGGACCACCTAACAGGACCGCTTTTCCCGCGGCGTCTCGCCTTCCGGCTATAAGTCACCACAGCCCGCCCACCGGAAGCCGTCGTCATGGCAGCGCTGCTTGGTCCCACCCCATCACTTCGCCCCGCCCACCGTCCTGTACGCTTGCGGCCAGCCGGGCTTCGATTGGTCCATCTGTCCTTCACTCTGGGAGATGTTCCGGGCTGCGAGGCTCCGGGAGTCTTACTTGAATTTGTGGCGCGGAGAGTTCGTGAGGTAAGGAAGGCAGCTGGGCGTCTTGCTGGAGCCAACAAACTGGGTGGTGAGCGACCCTGAGGGGAGAAGGACGAAAAGGGCGGCCGAGGTGCAGGGACGCTGAGTCAAACAAGCCGCCTCGAGATGAGGGTCTTCAGCCGGGCTGCTTCCCTCTCTGAGGCAGCCCCTCTGTTCGCTTCTTCGCAGCCTCTAGGTTCTTCTCTCACGTTTTCCTCGCGTCTCAGAGACAACGCGCCCGCCCCTATTCTGTCGCCCCTGGAGGGAGGCTCCTCCTGACGCTCCCTTTTCCTCTTCTTTCGCGGTGTCTCTCAGTTCCTTCCCTCCCCAGTAGCAACCCTCAGACCCTGCCGTGCTTACACCTCCCCCAAGCGTAGTTGACTCCCCCCGACCTCTTTCGTAATTATATCCGGCTCTCCATCACCAACACTGTCAGAAACTTTCTACCTGCCCTTGACAGTGTGGAAAAGACTCCTGAGCAACCTGGGGAGCGCCCCACATCTCACAAACTGAGTCCAGAACGTTCCTTATCATGGAATAGGATGCTGCTGTCCACTTCTTCACACCTGGACGCAGTGAAGGTCCGCTGGAAAGCGGCAAGTGCAAGCGCTGTATAAAGCGCTTACAGAAATGTAAGATCTTGTCCCAGTTGCTGACTCTGAATGATTGGATTCCTGTCGAAAACAGGATTATTTTGTTCTTGGTCGGACCCTGTTAACACATACATTTCGTTTTGGCGTTATGAATACTTTCCAGACCTTAAAACAGAACAAAGCCAATAGGTCTGTTGGGGTACAGTGAAATTGAGGCTTGATCGGTAACATAAAAAACAAGCAAAAAAAAAACACTGATTGAAAAGTGTTCTCTTCATTAACCTTCTGTGTCTATTATGATCTGACTCCCCCCACTACACCCCCATCGACTGAATTTCAAATTGAAATTCAGAACCACTTAAAGAGTTTTATAGTATAAATGGACATCTTTTCCTATATCCCGTCTATGACTATGAAAATCTTCTATTTTCTTTCTAATCTGATCATTCAACTTGATTTTCTGTATGTCCAGCCTCTGGAACAGAGGTTCTTAACTTTTTTTGGGGGGGGGATCATAGTCCCCTTGAAGAAGCAAGGAAAACCTTGAATCTTTTGTACAGAATATGACACATACACACAAAAATTTTGTATCAATTTCAGGGAGTTTTAAAGTCCACTCTGAAGTACCGATTTCCATAGGACCTCAGTCCAGTTCTAGAAGTGTATTTGTATTTCTTAAAAAGTAGAAATAGTTAAACAGCCAAAGCAGCTAAGTGCTTTACTTCTTAAAAATGGCCGTCATTTAACTTCTGAATTAAGACTTGTTCTGAAGAAAGTTGGGATGGGAAAGCTTGAAGAAGTTGTATTAGTAGCACCACTTTCAATTGAGCACTGGGTTAATAATTTTAGAGAAGTCACTGAAATGCTTTCCAAAATTAAAGGAAGGTAATTCACAGATGAGGGTATGGGCACACAGGTATACAAGAAGTAAATTGACAAGATGTTGTATCTTTTTGCATTAACATAAAAATTAGGAGAATACTTGATCAACATCAAGAGTTAAAATAATTTTTGTGCCTTAATGTTTTGGATGTCTTATAGTAAAATGGTTTTTATCGTGAAATTCCACTAGCTTGTTCTGAATATAATTTACATCATCAAGCATTACTTTTTCACATTAGAACTTTAGTTCACCTGAAACTTAGTTTTGTGTGTGATGTGAGAAATGGTTTTAACTAAAAATTTTTCGTTGTTTTGTTGCTGTTTGGAAAACATTGGCCCATGGGCCAAATCTGACCCACTATCTGTTTATGTAAATAAAATTCTGTGGGAACACAAGTACATCCACTTGTTGTCTGGGTGCTTTTGTGCTACAACGTCGGAGGTGAGTAGTTTTGACAGAGACTATATGGGCTTCAAAGCCTGATATATTACTGTCTGACCCTTAACAGAAAAAGTTTGCCAACCCCTGGAATAGGACATCCTTTCCTCACTGAATGGATAATGTCATGTTCCCATACAGTTTCTACATATGTGTGTGTGTGTGTGTGTGTGTGTGTGTATGTATATATATATATACATATACATATATACATATATATGTGTGTGTGTGTGTTTGCCTTTGTTTTTGAGCTTTTCTAGTCTGTTTCATTTGTCTCGCCCTGCACATATAACATAGTGTTTTAAATTACCTTATCTCTAAACTAAGACAATATTCAGTAGGTTAAAAACTGCTCTCTTGGGCTTCCCTGGTGGCGCAGTGGTTGAGAGTCCGCCTGCCGATGCAGGGGACACAGGTTCGTGCCCCGATCCCGGAAGATCCCACATGCCGCAGAGCGGCTGGGCCCGCGAGCCATGGCCGCGGAGCCTGTGTGTCCGGAGCCTGTGCTCCGCAACGGGAGAGGCCACAGCAGTGAGAGGCCCGCGTACAGCAAAAAAAAAAAAAAAAAAAAAAAAAAAAAAAAAAAACTGCTCTCTTTATACCAAGTTGTTCTCTTGTCTTATTTATTCTTGGCCCTTATATCTTCCATATTAATTTTTATGATCAGTTTATTAAATACCATGAGAAATCTTCTTGGGGTTTTGATAGGAATTGCTTTGAATATACACATTAATTTGGGAAGAACTGTCAACTTTACAATATTCGGTCTTTCCATCCATGAACATAGTATATCCTGATTGTTTTTATGTCTTTTAATGTGATCTTAAAATTTTTTTCTTTAGAGTGTTCCATAAGGGAAATTTATCTTGGTTTTGCTTTCTTGTGATTTTCTGATTTTAGCATTAGGGCAGTGCTGTCTGACTTCTTTAAATGATCTGAGATGTGTTGTATTCTTCTCTATTTCTTGAAAGATTTTGTATAGGATTGGTATTATTTTTTGTTAAAGATTTGATAGAAAGCACCAGTGCATCCATCCAGGCCTGGTGCTTTCTTTTTGAGGAGGTTTTAATGAAATTAGGAAAATGAGAGTAAATTCTATTGGCCTACATCTTACCATTTCTGGCACTCTATCTCTTCTTGTAGATCCAAGTTTTCATTAGTTTTCTTCAGTCTGAAGAACTTCCTTTAACATTGCTTATGGTATGGCTTGTTGGTAATGGATTCTATTAGGTTTTTTTTTTTTTTTTTTTTACTTGTAAAGGTTTTTAGTTCACTTTCATTTGTGAAAGATTTATTTTTAAGCTGAATATATAATGTGTTTTTTAGTACTTTAATATTCTGTTGTTTTCTGTCTTGTGTTGTTGTTAGTAAGATATTTGGAGTCATTCTGATCTTTGTTCTCCTGTATGTAATGTGTCTTTTTTTCCACCCCCTGGCTGCTGCTTTTTATTAAAGTCAGTTTTATTGAGGCTGAATTTACATATGATAAAATTCACTCTTTTTAGGAGTGTAGTTCTATGAATTTTGATAAATATAAGCAATTGTGAACTACTACCATAATCAAGATATAGAGTATTTCTGTTAGTCTATAAAGTTACCTCATGCTCCTTTATCATCAATTCTCAGATCCCATACCTATCCCCTAGCAACCACTGATCTGATATCTGCCACTATACATTTGTACTTTGAGAACATGATGTTAATGGAATTCTGTAGTATGCAGCCTTTTATGTCTGGCTTCTTTCACTTGGCATAATGCACTTAAGATTCATTCATGTTGTTGCATGTATCAGTAGTTTATTCCTTTTTGTGTGTGAATAGTACTCCATTATACATATGGACCATAATTTGTTTATCCATTAGCTAGTTAATGGACATTTGGGTTGTTTTCAGGTTTTGGCTATTAGTAATAAAGCTGCCATAACCATTTGCCTGCAGGTCTTTGTGGGGCCATAGATTTTTATTTTTGCTGGGTGACTACCTAGGAATGAAGCTGCTATGTTATAAGATAAATGTATGATTAACATCCTAAAATACTACCAAAGTTTTTCCCAAAGTGGCTATTCCATTCGTTTTCCTATCAGCAGCTTATAACAGCTCTGGTTATTCACATCAGCTCTTGGTGGTGTTAGTATTTTAAAATTTAACTATTCCATTCAGTGTGTATTGATGTTTCATTGTAATTTTAATTGCATTTCTCTGATAACTCATGATGTAGAGCATCTTTCATTTATTTATTTGCTATATGTATATCTTCTATGGTGAAGCATTATTAAAATCTTTTGCCTATTTTTTTGGACAGCTTTATTGAGTTATAATTAACGTACAACAAATTGCATATTTCTTTTAATTATTATTTTTTTTTGGAGTATAATTGCTTTACAATGTTGTGTTAGTTTCTGGTGTACAATGAAGTAAATCAGCTATATGTATACTTATATGCCCTGCCTCTTGGACCTCCCTCCTACCCCTCACCCCCCATCCCACCCATCTAGGTCATCACAGAGCAAGCACCAAGCTGAGCTCCGTGTGCTATACAGCAGGTTCCCACTACCTATTTTACACATGGTAGTGTATTTATGTCAAACAAAATCTCCCAATTTGTCCTACCCTCCGCTTCCCACCCTGTGTCCTCATGTCTGTTCTCTACATCTACGTCTCTATTCCTGCCCAGCAAATAGGTTCATCTGTACCATTTTTCTAGACTCCACATATATGCATTAATATATGATATTTGTTTTTCTCTTTCTGGCTTACTTCACTCTGTATGACAGACTTTAGTCTAGGTCCATCGACGTCTCTACAAATGACCCAATTTCGTTCCTTTTATGGCTGAGTAATATTCCCTTGTATATATGTACCACATCTTTATCCATTCATGTATCATTGGACATTTAGCTTGTTTCCATGTCCTGGCTATTGTAAATAGTGCTGCAGTGAACGTTGGGGTACATGTGTCCTTTTGAGTTATGGTTTTCTCAGGGTATATGCCCAGTAGTGGGATTGCTGGGTCATATGGTAGCTCTGTCTTTAGTTTCTTAAGGAACCTCCATACTGTTCTCCATAGTGGCTGTATCAATTTACATTCCCACCAACAGTGCAAAAGGGTTCCCTTTTCTCCACACCCTCTCCAGCATTTGTTGTTTGTAGATTTTCTGATTATGCCCATTCTAACCGTTGTAAGGTGATAACACATTGTAGTTTTGATTTGCATTTCTCTAATAATTAGTGATGTTGACTATTTTTTCATGTGCCTGCTGGCTATCTGTGTGTCTTCTTTGGTAAAATGTCTATTTAGGTCTTCTGCCCATTTTTTAATTGGGTTGTTTATTTTTTTTAATATTGAGCTCCATGAGCAGTTTGTATATTTTGGAGATTAATGCTTTGTCCGTTGATTCGTTTGCAAATATTTTCTCCCATTCTGAGGGTTGTCTCTTCATCTTGTTTATGGTTTCCCTTGCTGTGCAAATGCTTTTAAGATTAATTAGGTCCCATTTGTTTATTTTTGTTTTTATTTTCATTACTCCAGGAGGTGGGTCACAAAAGATATTGCTGTGGTTTATGTCAAAGAGTGTTCTTCCTATGTTTTCCTCTAAGAGTTTTATAGTGTCCAGTCTTACATTTAGGTCTCTAATCCATTTTGAGTTTATTTTTGTGTTTTGTGTTAGGTAGTGTTCTAATTTCATTCTTTCAAAAGTGCTGTCCAGTTTTCCCAGCACCACTTATTGAAGAGGCTATCTTTTCTCCATTGTATGTTCTTTCCTCCTTTGTAGTAAAATAGGTGACCATACGTGCCTGGGTTTATCTCTGGGCTTTCTATCCTGTAACATTGAGCTATATTTATGTTTTTGTGCCAGTACCATATTGTCTTGATTACTGTAGCTTTGTAGTATAGTTTGAAGTCAGGTCTGATTCCTCCAGCTCTGTTTTTCTTTCTCAAGATTGCTTTGGCTATTCGGGGCTTTTGTGTTTCCATACAAATTGTAAATTTTTTTGTTTTAATTCTGTGAAGAATGCCATTGGTGGTTTGATAGGGATTGCATTGGAACTGTAGATTGGTTTGGGTAGTATAGTCATTTTCACAATATTGATTCTTCCAATCCAAGAACATGGTATATCTCTCCATCTATTTATGTCATCTTTGATTTCTTTCATCAGTGTTTTATAGTTTTCTGAGTACAAGGCTTTTGCCTTCCTTAGGTAGGTTTATTCCTAGGTATTTTATTCTTTTTGTTGTGGTGGTAAATGGGATTGTTTCCTTAATTTCTCTTTCTGATTTTTAGTTGTTAGTGTATAGGAATGCAAGAGATTTCTATGCATTAATTTTCTATCCTGCAACCTTACCAAATTTGTTGATTAGTTCTAATAGTTTTCTGGTGGTATCTTTAGGATTTTCTATGAATAGTATCATGTCATCTACAAACAGTGACAGTTTTAATTCTTTTCCAATTTGTGTTCCTTTTTTTTTTTCTCTCTAATTGCTGTGGCTAGGACTTCCAAAACTATGTTGAATAACAATGGCGAGAGTGGACATCCTTGTCTTGTTCCTGATCTTAGTGGAAATGCTTTGTTTTTCACCATTGAGAATGATGTTTGCTGTGGGATTGTCATATATGGCCTTTATTATGTTGAGGTAGATTCCTTCTATGCCCATTTTCTGGAGAGTTTTTATCATAAATGGGTGTTGAATTTTGTCAAAAGCTTCTGCGTCTATTGAGATGATCATATGGTTTTCATTCCTTAATTTGTTAATATGGTGTATCACATTGATTGATTTGCGAATATTGAAGAATCCTTGCATCCTTGGGCTTGATCGTGGTGTATGATCCTTTTAATGTTTTGTTGGCTTCTATTTGCTAGTATTTTGTTGAGGATTTTTGCATCTATGTTCATCAGTGATATTGGTCTGTAATTTTCTTTTTTCGTGATATATTTGTCTGGTTTCGGTATCAGGGTGATGGTGGCCTCTTAGAATGAATTTGGGAGTGTTCCTTCCTCTGCAATTTTTTGGAAGAGTTTGAGAAGGATAAGTGTTAGGTCTTCTCTAAATGTTGATAGAATTCACCTGTGAAGCCATCTGGACCAGGACTTTTGTTTGTTGGAAGATTTTTGATTACAGCTTCTATTTCACTACTTGTGAAAAATCTGTTTATATTTTCTAATTCTTCCTGGTTCAGTCTTGGAAAATTGTACCTTTCCACGAATTTGTCCATTTCTTCATGGTTGTTAATTTTATTGGTGTATAGTTGTTTGTAGTAGTCTCTTACAATCCTTTGTACTTCTATGGTGTCAGTTGTGATTTCTCCTTTTTCATTTCTAATTTTATTGACTTGCGTCCTCTCCCTTTTTTTTCTTGAAGAGTCTGGCTAAAGACTGATCAATTTTGTTTATTTTCTCAGAGAACCAGCTTTTAGTTTTATTGATCTTTGCTATTGTTTTCTTTGTTTCTATTTCATTTATTTCTGCTCTGATATTTATGATTTCTTTCCTTCTACTTACTTTGGGTTTTCTTTGTTCTTCTTTCTCTAGTTGCTTTAGGTGTAAGGTTACATTGTTTATTTGAGATTTTTCTTGTGTCTTGAGGTGAGATTAAATTGTTATAAACTTCCCTCTTAGAAATGCTTTTGCTGTGTCCCATAGGTTTTGGGTTGTCGTGTTTTCATTGTCATCTGTTTCTATGTATTTTTTTATTTCTTCTTTGATTTCTTTGGAGATCTCTTGGTTATTTAGTAGTGCACTGTTTAGCCTCCATGTATTTGTGTTTTTTACAGTTTTTTTCCCCTGTAATTGATTTCTAATCTCATAGCATCATGGTCAGAAAAGATGCTTGATGCGATTTCAATTTTCTTAAATTTTCCGAGGCTTGATATATGACCCAAGATGTTATCTATCCTGGAGAATGTTCCGTGTGCACTTGTGAAGAAAGTGTATTCTGCCACTTTCGGGTGCAACGTCCTATAAATATCAATTAAATCCATCTGGTCTATTGTGTCATTTAAAGCTTGTGTTTCCTTATTTTCTGTTTGGATGATCTGTCCATTGGTGTAAGTGCGGTGTTAAAGTCCCCTATTATTATTATTATTATTTTTTTTATTTTTATTTTTATTTTTATTTTTTTTGCGGTATGTGGGCCTCTCACTGTTGTGGCCTCTCCTGTTGAGGAGCACAGGCTCCGGACGCGCAGGCCCAGAGGCCATGGCTCACAGGCCCAGCCGCTCCGCGGCATGTGGGATCTTCCCGGACCGGGGCACGAACCCGTGTCCCCTGCATCGGCAGGCGGACTCTCAACCACTGCGCCACCAGGAAAGCCCCCCTAATATTATTGTGTTGCTATCGATTTCCCCTTTTATGACTGTTAGCATTTGCCTTATGTATTGAGGTGCTCCTATGTTGGGTTCATAAATATTTATAATTGTTATATCTTCTTCTTGGATTGATCCCTTAATCATTATGTAGTGTACTTCTTTGTCTTGTAACAGTCTTTACTGAGTTATAATTAACACACAACAAATTGCATATATTTAATCATATAGTTTGATAAGTTTTGAAATACACCTATTAAGTCATCACTACAATCAAATTAATATACATGCTACAGTATGGATGAACCTTGAAAAACATGCTTAGTGAAAGAAGCCAGTCACATAGGCCATGTATTGTATGAGTCTCTTTATATAACATGTCCAAGATAGGTAATCTATAGAGACAGAATGTAGATTAGTGGTTGCTAAGCACTGGGACGGGGAAAATGGGGAGTGGGTATGGGGTTTTGGGGGGAAATGATGAAAATGCTCTGCAGTTAGATACTTGTGATGGCTGCGTAGTTTGTGATAATTCTAAAAACCTACTGAGTTGTACAGTTTAAAGGGCAAATCTTGTGGTATGTGAATTATGTCTCAATAAAGCTGTTCAAAAAAAGGGAGAAAACTACTAGTTATAACCCATTAGTGGATTGTTCAAACAGGATTGTTTATAATTGCAAAAACATGGAAACTAACTTAATGTCCATCATTAGAAGAATGATTATAAAAATGGTTGTATATTCTCAGAATGAAAAAGTGAAGAAGGTATTAAAATAACAAACCAGAGAAATAACATATCAATATGATGAACCTCACAATCATAGTTTGAGCAAAAAAAAAAAAAAGATTTCCAAGGAATCTATAATATGTATAATATCAAATTAAAGTTTAAAAAAATATATAACGCTACATAATTTAGTAAAAGTATAAAAAAATGTATGGGGATCATAAACATCAGCTTCCAGGTAGTAATTTGTTTTGGAGATAACTTGTGGTATGAACTTGTAGGGAGGTGGGGAAGAGAGGAAGAATGTCATTAAGGGAGAAATTATAGAGTGCTTAAACTGTATTTGGCAATGTGTTATTTCTTAAGCTGTATGATAGATATGTAGAAGTTTTACTTGATTTTTATTTCTATAATATTTCAAATAATTTTTGTAAGAAAATACAAAGGGCACAACACAATGGAGGTAGAACGTGGAAGGGATATAGAAACTAAAATTTTTTTACTTATAAAAGAGCACAATATCAAATGTGCAACTGAGGAAAGATACGAACCAACCAAGAAAAGGATGTTGGGGGAGGACGAATTGCTTCTATGAGGTCACAATCATATAACTTCTTTTAAAGAAGTTGTGGTTTCTTCTGGGAATACTACCCTAATCAAAAATGTAAAGTATGATGACCTGGAAGCAATTGCACCAATGTATATTTTGGAAAGCGGTGCTACTCTCAGCAGTCAAATCAGTGCCTTCTAGGAGATTTTTGAAACCATGAAATAATCTCAGAGAGAGGAAAACAAGAATGCGGGGTTTGAGAAAAGCCATAAGGAGATCTTTCTTACATGGCATAGGAATTTAGTTAAAAGCTTATCACCTAGTCAGGAGGTCCCCTGAGAAACAGGTTACACAGCTGAAACAAATGGGTACCTGAATGGTTTCTAGTTTATTGATATCAGGCCCCATTCTGGTTTTAGGGAATTATAAAGATTTGATCCTTGTCTTCAAATAAGACAGAAATTTATCCTATCTGTACTGTCAAGCCCATTACCTGGGAAGAGAAATTTTTGTAGGGCTTTATAGAAGTTCAGAGCGCTAGGGTCATTTAAAAATCACTATCCACAGAGATAAATAAAGCAAACAGGAGGCCCAGACCTGCAGAACATGGATAGGAATTATTAGAACTTTGTACAGCTTTCTAAATTTAGAGACATTTTCTGGTGTGGAATGAATTGTGTTCCCCTGAAATGTATGTTCAGGTCTTAATAACCCTTGGTGTTTGTAAAAGTGATCTTATTTGGAAGTAGGTTTTTGCAGATTTTATCCAAGTTAAGATGAGGTCATACTGGATTAAGATGGGTCCTAATCCAATGTCTGGTGTCTTTATGAGAGAAAGAAGAAGGAGATTTAGACCAAGACACAGAGAGAAAGATATATATGTATATATATATATATATGTGTATATATATATATATATATATATATATCTCATATAAAAGAAAAGTCCTCAGGGTCCAGAAACAATTAAGGTGCTGGAAAAAAAGAGTAATAAGCCTATAGGCTACTTAAACTGCTTAACTGAGCATAAGGAGATATAGGTCTCAGTATCTGAGGGGCTTGAGTTTTAGAGGCATACAGCCTCAAGAGATGAGATCTTGGAGTCCTTAAGAGTCAAGTGGTTAGAAGTCAGACCCCTACTATAAAACTCTTAGAGGAAAACATAGGAAGAACACTCTTTGACATAAATCACAGCAAGATCTTTTTTGATCCACCTCCTAGAGTAATGGAAATAAAAACAAAAATAAAGGAATGGGACCTAATGAAACTTAAAAGCTTTTGCACAGCAAAGGAAACCATAAACAAGACGAAAAGACAACCCTCAGGATGGGAGAAAATATTTGCAAATGAATCAACGGACAAAGGATTAATCTCCAAAATATATAAGCAGCTCATGCAGCTCAATATTAAAAAAAAACCCAATCCAAACATGCTCAGAAGACCTAAATATACATTTCTCCAAAGAAGACATACAGATGGCCAAGAAGCACATGAAAAGCTGCTCAACATCACTAATAGAGAAATGCAAATCAAAACTACAATGAGAGGGGCCTCCCTGGTGGCGCAAGTGGTTGAGAGTCCGCCTGCCGATGCAGGGGATGCAGGTTCGTGCCCCGGTCTGGGAGGATCCCATATGCCGCGGAGCGGCTGGGCCCGTGAGCCATGGCCGCTGAGCCTGCGCGTCCGGAGCCTGCGCGTCCGGAGCCTGTGCTCCGCAGCGGGGGAGGCCACAACAGTGAGAGGCCCGCATACCGCAAAAAAAAAAAAAAAAAAAAACTACAATGAGGTATCACCTCACACCAGTTCAAATGAGCATCATCAGAAAATCTACAAACAACAAATGCTAGAGGGGGTGTGGAGAAAAGGGAACCCTCTTGCACTGCTGATGGGAATGTAAATTGATACAGCCACTATGGAGAACAGTATGGAGGTTCCTTAAAAAAACTAAAACAAGAATTACCATATGATCCAGCAATCCTACTACTGGGCATATACCCAGAGAAAACCATAATTCAAAAAGACACATGCACCCCAGTGTTCACTGCAGCACTATTTACAATAGCCAGGTCATGGAAGCAACCTAAATGCCCATTGACAGACCAATGTATAAAGAAGATGTGGTACATATATACAATGGAATATTACTCAGCCATAAAAAGGAACAAAATTGGGTCATTTGTAGAGACGTGGATGGATCTAGAGACTGTCATACAGAGTGAAGTAAGTCAGAAAGAGAAAAACAAGTATCATATATTAACACATATATGTGGAACCTAGAAAAATGGTACAGATGAACCAATTTGCAGGGCAGAAATTGAGACACAGATGTAGAGAACAAACGTATAGACACCAAGGTGGGAAAATGGCGGTGGGGGGGTGGGGGGTGGGGGGTGTGACGAATTGGGCGATTGGGATTGACATGTATACACTGATGTGTATAAAATTGATGACTGATAAGGACCTGCTGTATAAATAAATAAGTTAAATAAAATTCAAAAGTTAAAAAAAAAGAAATCAGACCCCTGCAGTTTACCCTTTTTAATTTAATATAATTACTAATGTATTAGTAATTATAAATGTATTGATACTTACCATTTACTCTGTTTCATCACTTCATTCTGGTTTTTTTACTTTCCTTTCTTGCCTTCTGTTGGATTGATTTTTTTTAAAATTAATTTCTGGCTTCCCTGGTGGCGCAGTGGTTGGGAGTCCGCCTGCTGATGCAGGGGACACAGATTTGTGCCCCGGTCCGGGAGGATCCCATGTACCGCGGAGTGGCTGGGCCCGTGGGCTGTGGCTGCTGGGTCTGCGCATCCGGAGCCTGTGCTTCGCAACAGGAGAGGCCGCGGCGGTGAGAGGCCCGCATACCGAAAAAAAATAAATTAATTTCATTTCCCTCCACTGTTCTATATTCTTGATTTATCAAATCTATTATTAACTTACATTTGAAATATTTTCATATTTTGCTATTACTTTGTATTTTAATTTTCTAGATATTTTTAATTCCCTAAGATATGAACATTATTGTAGATTTACCTTTCTGTGACTTTTCATTCCTTCCTGTGTCTCCTAGCTTCCATTGGTGGAATCATTTTCCTTCTGCCTGAAGAATGCCCTTCGGTATTTATTGAATGTGGATTTGTTGAGGACACAGTCTCACAATTTTTCGTATATCTGAAAACAGTTTTTGTTTCACCTTCATTGGTGAAGGGTAGTTTTGTCAGTAATGGATCAATAGTTCAGTTTTCCCATCCCTTTGAGGATGTAATTCCATTAACTTCTGGTCTCTACTGTTTTTCCTTAGAAGTTAGCTATCAAACTCATTTTTATGCCTTTAAAAGAAACTGACCTCTCTGAGATTTTCCCTTTTTGATTTTTAGTGATTTTAATATGGTGTGCCTAGATTTATATATTTATCATAATATATACTGCTTATCCTTTTGTAGTGTTGAATCACAGCTTGATAACTTTCACCAGTTTTGTAAAATTCTTGATCAATATCTTCTCAGATACAGTTTCTTCCCCATTCTCTCCCTTTACCCCAATAAATTCCCTGTCCCATTTTCAATCATTTTCCATCCCTTTCCCTCCAACCTTAGGCAACCACTAATGTGCTTTTTGACTTTATAGATTTGTTTTCATTTTAATGTCATATAAATGAAATTTTACAGTATGTCCTGTTTTGTATCTGGTTTCTTTTTCTCAGTATTATATTGTTGACAGTAAGTCATATTTTAATGTGTATCAGTATTATAGTATTTGTATATCTATATCTGTATATTATAATTTTTTTATCCATTCATATGTTGATTGACATTTGGGTTGTTTCCAGTTTGAAGCTATTATGAATAAAGCTCCTATGAACATTTGTATGCAATTGTTGGGTAAATACCTAGGAAGTGGAATTGCTAGATCATACAGTAATTGTATGTTCAGTTTTATAAGACATGATCAAACTGTTTTCCAAAGTATTTTTGTGATTTTATGTTACCTTCAGGAATGTATGAAAGTTGCAGTTCTCCACTGACAGTTCCATTGATTGGAACTGTCAGTCATTTAAATTTTAGCCATTCTAGTGGGTATTTATCTATATCTCACTGTGGTTTTAATTTGTACCGTACTGATGTCTAATGACATTGACCATATTTTCCTGTGTTTATTTGGGTGTTCATATATCCTTCATGATGTGTCTATTTAAATATTTGCTAATTTAATAATTGACTTGTTTGCTTTCTTTTTATTGAGTTTTAAAATTTCTTATATATTCTGTATAAAAGTACTTGGTCAATTACGTATGTTCAGAGTATCTTCTCCTATGTGAGATTTGCCATTTCATTTTTTAATGATGCCTTTTCAAGAGCAGAAGTTTTATAATTTTGATGGTGTCCAATTTATCCATTTTTAATTTTATGATTCATGCATTCTATATGCTAAGAAATCTTTGTCTACCTAAAGGTCACAAAGATATTCTTCCTGTGATTTGTAGTTTTAGCTTTTACATTTAGGTGTCTGATCTATTTTGTGTTGATTTTTGTGTGAGGGAAGTGTTAGGATTAATTTTTTCCCCATGGATATCCAATTCTTCTAACACCATTTTTAGCGTTCCCAATTAAATTATCATTGCTTCTGGTCATGAAGGAGTACCACCTTTTTGCACAACCCTTCTGCAGTAACAATTATAATCTGTCAAAAAGATGTAAGTTCAACTACTTGAATACAATGGAGAACAACCAAAAGCCAGCAGAAACTGGAGGAGCATCTGCTTAGAAAAGGAGAATGGCACTGGGTGAATTTCCCATGTTTTTATCACCTTTTTTTCCCCCCCATGTGCAGGCCAAGGTAAAACTTGAATAGAATATTGACAGGCTTTTAGCTTGAACAACCAGACAGCAGGATTTGGGGTAACCTCAGCAGCTGGAAAGTGAGTAGAGAAATGACAGATCCACAAAGGGAAGCTCTAAATTCTGTTTATAAACTCACCTGTATCATCACCTGACCCCTGAACTGGACTTGCATGAGACAGTTTTCAAGCAGTCCAGTTAAACCTAAAAGATCTGAACAGAGATTTCAACTATTACTCATCACTGTAAAAACAATTTGGTGGTTGATTTCAGACAGGTTAACTGCCTGTTGCAATAAAAATATCAGTATTCTTCAGAGAACCACAATATAACTGGGAATCTCTATAACACATCGTTCAGAATGTCCATAATATAGTCAAAAATATCTAGACACACAAAGCAACAGGAAAATGTGATTTTTATTCAAGATAAAAGGCACCCAGTGGAATCTGACCTCAACATGATTGAAGTGTTGAATTAGTACACAAGGACTTTAAAGGAAACATCACAAATATGCTCAGTAGTATAAAGGGAAATTTGCTTGTAATAAATTAAGAAATAGGAAGTCTCACCAGAGAAGTAAAAACTATTTTTTAAGAAGTGGTGGTGGGGCTTCCCTGGTGGCGCAGTGGTTAAGAATCTGCCTGCCAATGCAGGGGACATGGGTTCGAGCTCTGGTCCAGGAAGATCCCACATGCCGTGGAGCAACTAAGCCCGTGCGCCACAACTACCAAGCCTGAACTCTAGAGCTCATGTGCCACAACTACTGAAGCCCATGCACCTAGAGCCTGTGCTCCACAACAAGAGAAACCACTGCAATGAGAAGCCCGCACACTGCAACAAAGAGTAGCCCCCCTCTCGCCACAACTAGAGAAAGCCTGCGTGCAGCACGAAGACCCAACACAGCCAAAAATAATAAATAAATAAATATATATTTTTAAAAAATAAATAAAATAAAAAGTGGTGGTGGAGGAGAATTCTAGAGTTGAAAATTCAGTACTCACTCCCTCCCCCCGCCCAAGAAACATCACTAGAAGGGCTTAACAACAGATTGGAGTAACAAGAGACAGTGAACTTGGAGAAAGACTAATAGACATTATCCAATGTGAAGACAGCAGAAAGAAGACTAATCAAAAGTGAACAGAATCTCAGGGACATGTGGAATAATATATCTAATATGCAACTAGTTGGAGTCCCAAAAGAAGAGGTAATGAGAAACAAAATAATGATATGAAAAGACAATGAATGAAAATTTACTAAATTAGTTGAAAGATATAAATTTACAGATTAAGGAGTACAATGAAAAGCAGGGCAAATACAAAAGGAAGAAAGGTTTAACATTATAGTTAAACTGTTTGAAAAACAAGGTTAAGAGAAAATCTTGAAAGCATCTAGAGTAAAGTGACATGTTACTTATAGAACAAAGCAATATGAATTAGCATTCATTTTTTATCATAAACAATAGAGTCCAGAAACCAAAGGAATGAGGTCTTTAAGGTATTGAGAGAGAGAGAAAAAAAAAAGCCTTATTCAACTTTCATTGTCTTCAGCAAAAACATCTTCTGAGAATGAAGGTCAAAAAAATCATGTTTTAGATAAATAAAAACTTAGAGAATTTTCTGCCTGCAGGTCTTTGCTGTAAGGAGTGCTAAAGGGAGTTCTGAAATACCTTGGCAACTTGGCTGAAAATCAATCAACCTAATGTGCATTATTCTATTTCTGGACTCATTGTTCTGTTCTGCTGATTGATATGTCTGTCCATTATACTGCTACCATATACTGTTTTGAAATTAGGTATAATAATTCTAAGTCTGTAAGACAATATCTAGTACTGTCACTCTTCCAGCTTTTTGTTTCTCTAAGAAGACACCTTTGTGATTGCTGGCCCTTTCCCACGTAAATTTTAGGATCAACTGGTCAGTTTCTACACAAAGTTTGCTAAAAATCTGTTTGGGATTATACTGAATCTATGTTAGACCAACAAGTTGGTAATTATCCTAATAAGAAATATGATTCTTCCAATCTATGTGGTATCTCCTTTCATTTATTTGTAGTGTCTTTAAATTCTCTCAGCAGTGTTTTGTAGTTTTCCTTGTATAGATCTTGTGCAAATTTTGTTAAATTTGTTTGAGAGTAGTTCATGTTTCTTGATAGTATAGCAGATTTTGTTTTCCTTTAATTTTTTTGCTAACTGCCAGTATTTAGGAATGCAGTTGATTTTTTGTATTAAAATTCTGTGACCTCTCTAAAATTCACTACTAGTTTACATTTACAAAAACTTATCTATGATGTTTTACTTCTTTCTTTCAAATATGTATGGCTTTAATTTAATTTAATTTATTTATTTATCATTATTGCATTGTCTGGGACCTCCAGTGTGATGTTTAACAGAAGTGAGGGTACATCTTCACCTTATTCCTGACCTTGGGGATAAAATGTTTAGTCTGTTTTCATTAAGTATGATGAAAGCTATAGCTTTTTCATAGTTGTCCTTATCGGGTTGAAGAAATTCCCTTTCATTCCCTATTTTGCTTAGAGTTTTTATCACTAACAGATGTTGAATTTTGCCAAATGGTTTTTCTGTGTCAGTTAAGATGATCATATGATTTTCTTCTTTATACTACTAATATGGAGAATTACATTGATTTTTAACTGTGAAACCTACTTTGCATTGTGGGAATAAACTCAACTTCATTATGAAGTATTATTACTGTAATTATTTTTATGTTGCCGAGTCAGATTTCCTAATGTTTTGATAAGAATGTTTATGTCTAAGTTTGTGAGGATTATTGTTCTCTAATTTTCTTCCCTGTAATGGTTTTGTATGATTTTGGTATTGTTGATTTCATAAAATGAAATTGGAAGTGTTTCTTCCTCTTTATTTTTGAAAAAAAGTCTGTGAGGAGTTAATGCTATTTCTTTCTCAGTTGTTTAGTAGTATTAATTGAGTGCAATGTACAGAGTTTCCATATATCCCCTGTTTCCACTTATGCACAGCCTCCCTCACTGTCAACATCCTGCATCCAGAGAACATTTGTTACGATTGATGGACCTACATTACATATCATTTTCACCGAAAGTCCATAGTTTACAGTTTGTGTTCACTCTTGGTGTTTTGTATTTCATGGGTTTTGACACAAGTATAATGACATGTATCCACCATTTTAGTATTGTACAGAATGTTTTTGCTGCCCTAAAAATCCTCAGTGCTCTGCTGATTTATCCCTTCTACCCCCAACCCCTGGCAAGTTCTGACCTTTTCACTGTCTCCTTAAATTTTTAAATTAATTAATTTATTTATTGACATATAGTTGATTTACAATGTTGTGTTAGTTTCAGGTGTACAGAAAAGTGATTCAGTTATACATGCATAGATATCTATTTTTTTTCAGATCCTTTCCTTTATAGGTTGTTACAAACACTGAGTATAGTTCCCTGTGCTATACAGTAGGCCCTTGTTGGTTATCTATTTTATATATAGTCGTGTGTATATGCTAATCCCAACCTGCTAATTTATCCCTCCTCCCCACAACCTTTCCCCTTTGGTAACCATAAGTTTGTTTTTGAAGTCTGTGAGTCTGTTCTGTTTTGTAAATAAATTCCTTTGTATCATTTTTTTTGTATCTTTTTTTTTAGATTCCACATATAAGCAATATCATATATTTGATATTTGTCTTTCTCTGTCTGGCTTACTTCACTCAGTGTGACAATCTCTAGGTCCATCCATGTTGCTGCAAATGGCATTATTTCATTCTTTTTTATGGCTGAGTAATATTCCATTGTATAAATAAACCACATCTTCTTTATCCATTCATCTATCAATGGACATTTAGGTTGCTTCCTTGTCTTGACTATTGTAAATAGTGCTGCAGTGAACATTGAGGTGCTTGTATCTTTTCAAATTGTGGTTTTCTCTGGATATAAAGCCCAGGAGTGGGATTGCTGGATCATATGGTAGCTCTGTTTTTAGTTTTTTAAGGAACCTCCATATTGTTCTCCATAGTGGCTGCACCAATTCACACTCCCCCCAAAAGTGTAGGAGGGTTCCTTTTTCTCCACACCCTCTCCAGCATTTGTTATTTGTAGACTTTTTGATAATGGCCATATTGTACAGAATGCGAGAAAATATTTGCATATGATGCAACTGACATGGGATTAATCTCCAAAAAGTAAACAGCTCATACAGCTCAATATCAAAAAAATAAACAACTCAATCAAAAAATAGGCAGAAGGTCTAAATAGACATTTCTCGAAAGAAGACACACAGATGGCCAAAAGGCACATGAAAAGGTACTCAACATCGCTAATTATTAGAGAAAAGCAAATCAAAACTACAATGAGATATCACCTCACACTGCTCAGAATAGCCATCATCAAAATGTCTCCATAGTTTTACCCCTGCAAAATATCATATTGTTGGAATCATAGAGTATGTAGCCTTTTCGAATTGGTTTCTTTCAGTTAGTAATATGCATTTAAGGTTTCAACATGTCTTTTCATAGCACAACAGCATCCACCTACTGAAGGGCATCTTACTTCCAAGTTTGGGCAATTGTAAATAAAGCTGCTCTAAGCATGCATGTGCAGGTTTTTGTATAGGTGTGAGTTTTCAGTTCCTTTGGGTACATACCAAAGAGCACAGTTGCTGGGGTGTATGGAAAGAGTATTTCAGTTTTTTAAA
The DNA here is from genome assembly GCF_025265405.1 of Mesoplodon densirostris. Classification (NCBI taxonomy): domain Eukaryota; kingdom Metazoa; phylum Chordata; class Mammalia; order Artiodactyla; family Ziphiidae; genus Mesoplodon; species Mesoplodon densirostris. The sequence goes on from NC_082679.1 coordinate 50,718,510, forward strand.
AAGAGACAAAACTGCCCAGCTGTCTTCCAACGTTGCTGTACCATTTTACACTTTTACCAGCAACAAATGAGAGTTCCTGTTGGTCCACATCCATATCAGCATTTGGTATTATCAATGTTTTGGATTTTTGGCATTCTTATAGATGTGGTTTCTAATTGTTTTAATTTGCAATTCCCTGATGCATTATGATGTTTAGCATCTTTCCATATGCTTTTTTGCCATCTGTATATCTTTGCTGAGATATCTATTCAGATCTTTTGCCTCTTTATTAATGGGGTTCTTTTTTTCTGGTTGACTTTCGGAAGTTATGTTCAACAACTGTCTCTGGTTGGTTTTGACAGAGTCTCTCAGGGGAAAGCACTTTTTGTATTAGTGAGCTCTGAGTAAGTTCACATAATGACAGCCTTACATGTGGAGTCTTTCGTGTCCAATAACGACCTTTCTCTGGGAATGGGGCTTTGAAAGAATTCCAACTTCTTGGACTGCCAGACTTGATTGTGGCTGTTGTTTTTCAAGACTCCAGTGGAGCTGGGGATGGGCAGATGGGCAAAGGGCAAATTAAAATGCCACAAAGCTCATTGTTCTTATTTAGCTCTTTTTCTTGAATAATCATTCCCTAGATTGCTGCATGTCTTTGGTTAATTTCCAGCATTTTGAAAAAGTTGATTTTGACAGTTTTTGCTAGTGTTCTCATTGCTTTTCTGTAGGAAAGGTTTTTAGAACTCTTTACTCTGAGATTTTCAATGATATCCACTGTCCTTTTGTGAACAGTGACATAAAATTTGTTAGTTAGTGCTGTGAGATCTGGATGAAATTCCTTGCCTGTAGAACAAGCAGGACAACAAGAGCTCAATTAAATGACATTGGAAGGTAATATAAGTATATCATGTCAGTTTATAATTTTATGGGTGCTGGATCTAGATGAGCCAAATTTTACTCTGCAAATAATGAGTGGTTAAATCTCATCAGCATATAACATATAATGGTTTATGTCCTTTAAAATGAAATGAGGAATTACTATTTATATAAAAACTAATCTTATATCCTCTTCCACCTAAACCTTTTTACTATCTGGAATGTCTTTGGAAGAATAGGTATGTTTGTTTCTTTCTTTGCCCTGAATATTTTATAAATAGTGTAATATTTAAGGTTACTGTCAGCTTTTCATCTGAATTTTCTAAATGTGTAGCAGGGACTTTTGATTCTTTATTACTAGATTTTTTTTTTCTCACTAGTTGTTGCTATATATGGATTATTATGTGGAGAGAAGAGGGGATGATTGATTTGTGAATGATAGGTTGACCTGGCTAGACAAGTCATGTGTAGGTCAGATTGTTTGAGGGTGACCTACTAATGTTGTGGAAAGATTTCATTATATTTTTATATTTTACTGGGTTTAATTATATATGTAGGACAAATGAAAGGTGTAATATAGTTGGTTTTGTGGCATTTCATTCAGTGTGATGGGCATTTATATTATAATTACCTATACTGAAAATATTGAGGAGAGGGTTTTAAAATCTGTCTACTTTTTATGATCTTTGAATTTTACACAAAACTACAAAATAGTCATTTAAAATTTTAGATTTCTTTTGTCCTACTGTGTCTGATTAAGTTATATTTGGGATCTAAAAGTTAGAAAGACAGTTTGCTTTTGTTTATGGATATATTGTGAAGTCTAAAATGTCTCATAGTTGTAGTTAAATCTCCTTAGGGTTTTTTTTTTTTTTTTTTTTTTTGCGGTGTGCAGGCCTCTCACTGTTGTGGCCTCTCCCGTTGCGGAGCACAGGCTCCGGACGCGCAGGCTCAGCGGCCATGGCTCACGGGCCCAGCCGCTCCGCGGCATGTGGGATCCTCCCGGACCAGGGCATGAACCCATGTCCCCTGCATCGGCAGGTGAACTCTCAACCACTGTGCCACCAGGGAAGCCCTGCTTCCATCTTTTAACTATTGATAATAATGCTGATGAGAATATGGGTGTATAAATAACTCTTCAAGACTCTGCTTTCAATTCTTTTGGGTGTATACCCAGAAGTGGAATTGCTGATGATACGAGAATTATATTTTTAATTTTTAGGGGAACGGCTGTACTGTTTTCCACAGTGGCGGTACTGTTTTACATTTCTACCAACAGTACACAAGAATTCTGATTTATCCACACCCTTGGCAACACTTATTATTTTCTGAGTTTTTTTTTTTATAGTAGCCATCCTAATGGGTATGAGGTGGTATCTAATTATAGTTCTGACTTGCATTTCCTGAATGGTAGTGATGTTGAGCATCTTTTTTTGTTCTTATTGGCCATTTGTACATCTTCTCTGGAGAAATGTCTTTTCAAGTCCTTTGCCCATTATTGAATCAGGTTGTTTGTTCTTTTGTTGTTGAATTTTATAAGTTCTCAGTATGTTCTACATATTAATCTCTTATCACATATATGATTTGCAAAGTTTTCTCCCATTTTGTGGATTGCCTTTTTACTCGATGAATAGTGTCTTTTCATGCACAAAATATTTTAATTAAAAAATTTTTTTATTTTAAAAATATTTTAAAGTTCAATATGTATACTTTTTCTTTTGTTACCTGTGCCTTTGGTGTCATATCTAAGAAATCATTGACAAATCTAATGTCGTGAAGCTTTTGCCCAATGTTTTCTTTTAAGAGTTTTATATTTTAGGCCTTTGATCCATTTTGAGTTAATTTTGTATCAGGTAAGGGTTCAATTTCATTCTTTTGCATGTGCATATACAGTGACCACAGTACCATCTGTTGAAAGGACTATCCTTTCCCCATTAAATGGTCTTGGTACCCCTGTCAAATATCATTTGACCACACATTTATGTAAGGGTTTATTTCTTGGCTCTCTATTCTATTTCATTGATCCATATATCTGTCTTTACGTGAGTACCACACTATTTTGATTACTGTAGTTTTGTAGTAAGTTTTGAAATCAGGAAGTGTGAATCCTACAACTTTGTTCTCCCTTTTCAAGATCGTTGTGGCTATTCAAGGTCCCTTAAGATTCCATCTGAATATTAGGTTGAGTATTTCTATTTTTTCAAAAAATATCATTGGGATTTTCATAGAGATTGCACTGAACCTGTAGATCACTTTGGGTAATATTGACATCTCAACAATAATAAGTCTTTTATTCCTTGAACATGGAATGTTTTTCCATTTATTTGTATTTTCTTTTAATTTCTTTCAGCAGTGTTTTCTAGTTTTCATTGTAGAACTCTTTCAACATCTTGGTTAATTTCTAAGTATTTTATGCTTTTTGATGTATTCTGGAGAATTGCTGGGTCATATAGCAGGAATGTCTTTAGCTTTAGTAGAAATTGCCAAACAGGTTTCTATAGTTTTTTTTTTTAATTTTAACATTTTTATTGAGTATAATTGCTTTACAATGTTGTGTTAGTTTCTGCTGTATAACAAAGTGAATCAGTTATACGTATACATATATCCCCAGAGCCCCTCCCTTTTGCGTCTCCCTCCCATCCTCCCTATCACTCCCCTCTAGGTGGTCACAGAGCACTAAGCTGATGTCCCTGTGCTATGTAGCTGCTTCCCACTAGCTACCTACTTTACATTGGTAGTGTATTTATGTCAGTGCCCCTCTCTCACTTCATCCCAGCTTACCCTGCCCACTCCTGGTGTCCTCAAGTCCATTCTTTACATCTGCATCTTTATTCCCATCCTGCCCCTAGGTTTGTCAGCACCTTTTTTTTTTTTTTTTTTTACATTCCATATATATTTGTTAGCATATGGTATTTGTTTTTCTCTTTCTGCCTTACTTCACTCTGTATGACACACTCTAGGTCTATCCACCTCACTACAAATAACTCAATTTCGTTTCTTTTTATGGCTGAGTAATATTCCATTGTATATGCCAAACAGTTTTCTAAAGTGGTTGTACCAGTTTACAGTCCCACATATATAAGAGTTTAATTTGCTTCACATCTTTCCCAATGCTTGGTATTGTCATTAATTTTGACTGTTTTGTTTAGTGTGTCAGTTTATATTTACCCTTCACCAAAGACTTTTTTAGAAAGCTTTAAAACTACCTGGTGAAACAGTCTTTTTTTTAAAATTGTATTTATTTTCGTCTGTGTTGGGTCTTCATTGCTGCATGGGGGCTTTCTCTACTTGTGGTGAGTAGGAGCTACTCTTCGTTGAGGTGTGCAGGCTTTTCACTGCGGTGGCTTCTCTCTCTTTTTTTTTTTTTTGAACTTATTTATTTTATATAGCACGTTCTTATTTGTTATCTATTTTATACATATTAGTGTATACATGTCAATCCCAATCTCCTAATTCATCCCACCACCACCACCACACCCCCTGCCACTTTCCCCCATTGGTGTCTATGCGTTTGTTCTCTACATCTGTGTCTCTATTTCTGCCTTGCAAACCGTTTATCTGTACAAGTTTTCTAGATTCCATATATATGCATTAATATACAGTATTTGTTTTTCTCTTTCTGACTTACTTCACTCTGTATGACAGTCTCTAGGTCCATCCATGTCTCTACAAATGACCCAATTTTGTTCATTTTTATGGCTGAGTAATATTCCATTGTATATGTATATACCACATCTTTATCTGTTCATCTGTTGATGGGCATTTAGGTTGCTTCCATGACCTGGATATTGTAAATAGTGCTGCAATGAACATTGTGATGCATGTATCTTTTTTGAATTATGGTTTTCTCTGGGTATATGCCCAGTAGTGGGATTGCTGGATCATATGGTAATTCTATTTTTAGTTTCTTAAGGAACCTCCATACTGTTCTCCATAGTGGCTGTATCAATTTACATTCCCACCAGCAGTGCAAGAGGGTTCCCTTTTCTCCACACCCTCTCCAGCATTTGTTGTTTGTAGATTTTCTGATGATGCCCATTCTAATCAGTGTGAGGTGATACCTCATTTTACTTTTCATTTGCATTTCTCTAATAGTTAGTGATGTTGACTGTCTTTTCATGTGCCTCTTGGCCATCTGTATGTCTTCTTTGGAGAAATGTCTATTTAGGTCTTCTGCCCATTTTTTGATTGGGTTGTTTTTTGGGTTTTGGTTTCTTTTTGCGTTACATGGGCCTCTCACTGCTGTGGCCTCTTCCGTTGCGGAGCACAGGCTCCGGACACGCAGGCTCAGTGGCCATAGCTCACGGGCCCAGCCGCTCCGCGGCATGTGGCATCTTCCCGGACCGGGGCATGAACCCATGTCCCCTGCATCGGCAGGCGGACTCTCAACCACTGTGCCACCAGGGAAGCCCCAATTGGGTTTTTTTTTTTTTTTTTTAATATTGAGCTGCATGAGCTGTTTATATATTTTAGAGATTAATCCTTTGTTGATTTGTTTGCAAATATTTTCTACCATTCTGAGGGTTGTCTTTTCATCTTATTTGTAGTTTACTTTGCTGTGCAAAAGCTTTTAAGTTTCATTAGGTCCCATTTGTTCATTTTTGTTTTTATTTCCATTACTCTAGGAGGTGGGTTAAAAAAAGATCTTGCTGTGATTTATGTCAAGGAGCGTTCTTCCTATGTTTTCCTCTAAGAGTTTTATAGTATTTGGTCGTACATTTAGGTCTTTAATCCATTTTGAGTTTATTTTTGTGTATGGTGTTAGGGAATGTTCTAATTTCATTCTTTTACATGTATCTGTCCAGTTTTCCCAGCACCACTTATTGAAGAGACTGTCTTTTCTCCATTGTATATCCTTGCCTCCATTGTCATAGATTAGTTGACCATAGGTGTGTGGGTTTATCTCTGGGCTTTCTGTCCTGTTCCATTGATCTGTATTTCTGTTTTTTGTGCCAGTACCATATTGTCTCGATTGCTGTAGCTTTGTAGTATAGTGTGAAGTCAGGGAGTCTGATTCCTCCAGCTCCATTTTTTTCCCTCAAGATTTCTTTGGCTATTTGGGGTCTTTTGTGTCTCCATACAAATATTAAGATTTTTTTGTTCTAGTTCTATAAAAAATGCCATTGGTAATTTGATAGGGATTGCAGTGAATCTGTAGATTGCTTCGGGTAGTACTGTCATTTTCACAATATTGATTCTTCAAATCCATGAACATGATATATCTCTCCATCTGTTTGTGTCATCTTTGATTTCCTTCACCATTGTCTTATAGTTTTCTCAGTGAAGGTCTTTTGTCTCTTTAGGTAGTTGTATTCCTAGGTATTTTTTTCTTTTTGTTGCAATGGTGAATGGGATTGTTTCCTTAATTTCTCTTTCTGATCTTTTGTTGTTAGTGTATAGGAATGTAAGAGATTTCTATGCATTAATTTTGTATCCTGCAACTTTAGCAAATTCATTGATTAGCTCTAGTAATTTTCTGGTGGCATCTTTAGGATATCTATGTATAGTCTCATGTCATCTGCAAACAGTGACCGCTTTACTTCTTTTCCAATTTGTATTCCTTTTATTTCTTTTTCTTCTGTGATTCCCATTGCTTGGACTTCCAAAGCTGTGTGAATAATAGTGGCAAGGGTGGACATACTTGTCTTGTTCCTGACCTTAAAGGAAATGCTTTTAGTTTTTCACCATTGAGAATGATGTTTGCTGTGGGTTTGTGGTATATGGCCTTTATTATGTTGAGGTAGGTTCCCTCTGTGCCCTCTTTCTGGAGAGTTTTTCTCATAAGTGGGTGTTGAATTTTGTCAAAAGCTTTTTCTGCATCTATGGAGATGATCATATGGTTTTTATTCCTTAATTTGTTAATAAGGTGTATCACATTTATTGATTTGCATGTATTGAAGAATCTTCATATCCCTGGTATATATCCCACTTGATCATGGTGTATGATCCTTTTAATGTGTTGTTGGATTCTGCTTGCTAGTATTTTGTTGAGGATTTTTGCATCTATATTCATCAGTGATATTAGTCTGTATTTTCTTTTTTTGTAGTATCTTTGTCTGGTTTTGATATCAGGGTGATGGTGGCCTCATAGAATGAGTTTGGAAGTGTTCCTACCTTTGCAATTTTGGAAAAGTTTGAGAATGATAGGTGTTAGCTCTTCTTTAAATGTTTGATAGAATTCACCTGGGAAGCCATCTGAACCAGGACTTTTGTTTGTTGGAGGATTTTTAATCACAGTTTCAATTTCATTACTTGTGATTGGTCTGTTCATATTTTCTATTTCTTCCTGGTTCAGTCTTAGAAGGTTATACCTTTCTAAGAATTTGTCCATTTCTTCCAGGTTGTCCAATTTATTGGCATAGAGGTGCTTGTAGTAGTCTTTTATGATGCTTTGTATTTCTGCAGTAGCCATTTTAACTTCTTTTTCATTTCTAATTTTATTGAGTCCTTTCCCTCTTTTTCTTGATGAGTCTGGCTCAAGGTTTACCAATTTGGTTTATCTTCTCAAAGAAGCAGCTTTTACTTTTACTGATCTTTGCTATTGTTTTCTTTGTTTCTATTTCATTTATTTCTGCTCTGCTCTTTCTTTCTACTAACTTTGGGTTTTTTTTTCTTTAAATTTTCAAAGTATAATTGAGAAATAAAAATTTTAAATATTCCCTTTGAAGTAACATACAGTGTTTAGAAATAAATCTAATGACAGATACTTTAGATGTGTACACTGAAAACTACCAAACATTTGAGAGATTAAAACTCTAAATTATGGGAAATACATAGCAAGTTCATGGATTGGAGGAAGCAATACTGTTAAGGTATCTGTTCTCCAGAAATTGGTGTAAAGATTCAATGAAAATCCAATAAAACTGCAATGGTTTTTTTTCCCTTTGTTTTGATAAAAAATTATAAGGGACTTCCCTGGCGGTCCAGTGGTTAAGACTCTGCACTTCCAATGCAGGGGGTACGGGTTCGATCCCTGGTCAGGGAACTAAGATCCCACATGCTGTGAAGTATGGCCAAAAAAAAAAAAAAAGATACTATATATAAAATAGATAAAAATGAGAACCTACAGGGAACTCTACCCAGTGCTCTGTGGTGACTTAAACAGGAAGCAAGTCCAAAAAAGAGGGGATATATGTATATGTAATGTATAGCTGATTCACTTTGCTGTACAGTAGAAACTAACACAACACTGTAAAGCAACTATACTCCAATACAAATTAATAAAAAATTGTAAGCACATTTTGAAATCTAAGTTGCAAGGAAAATAACCTAAAGTGACAAAAATAAGTTGAAAGAAAAGAACAAATTTGAATGTTTTATTTTTACTTCAACACTTACTATTAAGCAGTGTAATTAAGAGGGTGTGGTATTAGTGAAAGCACAGATAAATAGATCAAAATACAAAATGAGGGTCCAGAAATATTCCCACAAGTATGATCAAATGACTGTTGACCAAAGTATCAACAATCAATCGGTGAGGGGACAGAAAGTCTTTTCAGAAAAAGTTGCTGGACTAATTGGATGGGGGGAGAGGAAGAAGAATCCCAACCCTTGACTCACATCATACAAAAGCATTGACTTGAGTTAAATAATAAATCAAAAATGTTAAAGTTAAAACAGTAATGCTTCCAGAAGAAAGCCTAGGAGAATATCTTCACAACTTTGGGCATAGATAAAGATTTCTTAGAGAGCACACAGAAAGAAAGCACTAACCATAAAAGAAAGGAAAAAAGAGGTAATTTTGATGTCATAAAAATTAAAAATTTGTGTTCAGTCTGAGCAATAAAATAAATAACAATGGTATTGTATTATAACCCAAAGAGTTAAATATATATACATGAGTTCATACTAATATAAATAAATTACCAGATTAATAAAAAATGGAGGAGAAATGACAACTTCTCCTATGCAGGGTTTACAATTCATAAATGAAGAGGAATGAAGAAAACAGAATATCCCCATTAGAACATCACAGTAATGACTGCCACAATCAAGTCCCACCAATGGATGCTAAAACTAGTGGGCAAAATTTTTTTTTTTATTAGTTTCTGCTTTATAACAAAGTGAATCAGTCATACATATACATCTGTTCCCACATCCCTTCCCTCATGCATCTCCCTCCCTCCCACCCTCCCCATCCCACCCCTCCAGGTGGTCACAAAGCACCGAGCTGATCTCCCTGTGCTCTGCAGCTGCTTCCCACTAGCTAGCTATTTTACGTTTGGTAGTGTATATATGTCCATGCCTCTCCCCCTAACTTTGGGTTTTGTTTGTTCTTCTTTCTCTAGTTCCTTTATGTGTAAGGTTAGATTGTTTATTTGAGATTTTTTTCTTCCTTCTTGAAGTAGGACTGTATTGCTATAAACTGCCCTCTTAGAACTGCTTTTGCTACATGCCATAGGTTTTGGATTGGTGATTTTTCATTGTCATTTTTCTCTAGGTATTTTTTGATTTCTTCAGTGATCTCTTGGCTATTTACTAACGTATTGTTTAGCTTCCATGTGTTTGTGTTTTTTACGGTTTTTTCCCTGTAATTTATTTCTAGTCTCATAGCGTTGTGGTCAGAAAAGACGCTTGATATGATTTCAGTTTGCTTAAATTTACCAACGCTTGATTTGTGACCCAAGATGTGATCTGTCCTGGAGAGTCTTTTGTGTGCACTTGAGAAGAAAGTGTAATCTGCTGTTTTCAGATGGAATGTCCTAGAAATATCAATTAAATCTATCTGGTCTATTGTGTGATTTAAAGGTTGTGTTTCCTGATTAATTTTCTGTCTGGATGATCTGTCCATTGGTGTAAGTGAGGTGTGAGGTCCCCCACATTATTGTGTTACCATTGATTTCCTATTTTATATCTGTTAGCATTTGCCTTATGTATTGAGGTGCTGCTATTTTGGGTGCATATATATTTATAATTGTTATATCTTCTTCTTGGATTGATCCCTTGATCATTATGTAGTGTCCTTCCTTGTGTCTTTTTAACATTCTTTATTTTACAGTGTATTTTATCTGATATGAATATTGCTACTCCAGCTTTGTTTTGATTTCCATTTGCATGGAATATCTTTTCCCATCCCCTTACTTTCAGTCTGTATGTTTCCCTAGGTCTGAAGTGAGTCTCTTGTCGACAGCATATATATGTGTCTTGTTTTTGTATCCGTTCAGCAAGCCTGTGTCTTTTGGTTAGAGCAGTTAATCCATTCACATTTAAGGTAATTATTGATATGTATGTTCCTATTACAATTTCCTTAATAGTTTTGGGTTTGTTTTTGTAGGTCCTTTTCTTCTCTTGTGTTTCCTGTTTAGAGAAGTTCCCTTAGCATTTGTTGTAGAGCTGGTTTTGTGGTGCTCAATTCTCTTAGCTTTTGCTTGTCTGTAAAGCTTTCGATTTCTCTCTTGAATCTGAATGAAATCCTTGCAGGTAGAGTAATCTTGGTTGCATGTTCTTCCCTTTCATTACTTTAAATATATCATGGCACTCCCTTCTGGCTTGTAGAGTTTCTGCTGAAAAATCAGCTGTTAACCTTATGGGAGTTCCCTTGTATGTTATTTGTAACTTTTTGCTTGTTGATTTTAATAATATTTCTTTGTCTTTAATTTTTTTCAATTTGAGTACTATGTGTCTTGGCGTGTTTCTCCTTGGGTTTTTCCTGCCTGGGACTGTCCGTGCTTCCTGGACTTGGGTGGCTATGTCCTTTCCCATGTTAGGGAAGTTTTCAACTATAATCTTTTCAAATATTTTCTCAGGTCCTTTCCTTTTCTCTTCTCCTTTTGGGACCCGTATAATGTGAATGTTGGTGTGTTTAATGTTGTCCCAGAGGTCTTTTAGGCTGTCTTCATTTCTTTTCATTCTTTTTTCTTTATTCTATTCTGAGGCAGTGAATTCCACCATTCTGTCTTCCAGGTCACTTATCTGTTCTTCTGCCTCAGTTATTCTGCTATTGATTCCTTCTAGTGTATTTTTCATTTCAGTTATTGTATTGTTCGTCTGTTTGTCTGTTCTTTAATTCTTCTAGGTGTTTGTTCTTTAATTCTTCTTGGTCTTTGTTAAACATTTCTTGCATCTCTCAATCTTTGCCTCCATTCTTTTTCCAAGGTCCTGGATCATCTTCACTATCATTATTCTGAAATCTTTTTGGGGAATGTTGCCTATCTCCACTTCATTTAATTGCTTTTCTGGGGTTTTATCTTGTTCCTTCATCTGGTACATAGCCCTCTGCCTTTTCATTTTGTCTATATTTCTGTGAATGTGGTGGCTTCTCTTTTTGTGGAGCACGGGCTCTATGTGTGCGGACTTCAGTAGTTGCAGCACGCGGGCTCAGTAGTTGTGGCACATGGGCTTAGTTGCTCCATGGCATGTGGGATCTTCCTGGACCAGGGATCAAACTTGTTTTGCCTGCATTGGCAGGCGGATTCTTTTTTTTTTTTTTTTTTGCGGTACATGGGCCTCTCACTGTTGTGGCCTCTCCCATTGCGGAGCACAGGCTCCAGACATGCAGGCTCAGCAGCCATGGCTCACAGGCCTAGCCACTCCGCGGCATGTGGGATCTTCCCAGACCAGGGCACGAACCCGTGTCCCCTGCATCGGCAGGCGGACTCTCAACCACTGCACCACCAGGGAAGCCCGGCAGGCGGATTCTTAACCACTGCATCACCAGGGAAGTCCTGAGGATCTTTTTATTTATTTGTTTTTTTAATTTCTACTTTTATTGTGTGATCAGAATATTTTTATATTATTTCTACTTTATGGAACATATTGAAGCTTTCTTTGAGACAATATATTTGGTCAATTTTTGTGAATGTTTCATATGTACTTATTAAGGAAATTACTTGTAACGGCAGTTTAAAGATAAAAATATTGAGATATCTTGTTTAGTATATATTTCCATGTCCTTTTATATTTTTTGTACACTGGTATTGAGTTTGGTATGTTGATGTTTTGTATTTGTTTTTTTCTTTTTTGCATCTTTACTTCTCTTTGATTCTATTTTATCATGGTACTCACTGTGTCATTTGGTACATAGATATTCCTAACTATTATATATTTATTTTGAATTGGTCTTTAGATCATAAAATGTTTTTTTTTAGTATGTGATGCTTTTTGGTCTCACCTCCACCATGTCTCATATCAGAATTGCAATACCTACTTTCTCATTTTTTCCATTTGCCTTGAATAAATTTGTTTATTTGTTGTATTTTTCCTTTTTGAATTACTCTATTTTAGATGAGTTTCTCTAATACATTGTAGAATTGTTTTCCCTTGTAAGTTGATTCAAAATTGTGGGGTTTTTTTTAAATTGGAAAGGTTAATCAATGTACATTTATTGTTATGATTGTGTGGTCACTATTCTAACAAAATATTATATTATTATATATGTATTTATCATTTGTATTACATTTCCCCTCTTTCATTTTGTAGTATGTTCCTCCCTTTTTGTAATTTCCTTGGTATTTTGGAAGGTTTGTATTTTTGTTCTAGTGGTTATCTTTATACTACTAGTTATAATGCTGTTGTTATTTTTGTCCCTCTTTTGTTTACTTAGGATTTTATTGTTTGGTTCGTCAGTTTAAATAACATCATTTGATTCCTACCTTCCTACTGCCTTCCTTTGTGGGCTGCTGCTCAGTAGTCTGATGCTGATTTGATTTTGCTTCCTTTGTAAGTGATCCCAGAAGTCTTTTTTTCTTATCTTTAAAATCTAGTATGTATTACAATACGTCTCAGAATTTTTTGTATCAAGTTTTCCCAGATCCTTCTTAGGCCTTTTTAATATTCATGTCTTCTCTTATTTTGGTTATTGTTTTTTCTTTTGTATTATAGTTTTAAATATTAGCTCTACAATTTGATGTGTGTTGGATCCTCTTTCTCTCTCTTGTATGTTAACACTTTCCCCTGATCCTTGTTATACTCTTGCTTCATTTTGTTTCGTTCCCTGGCTATCTTCATGCTTTTGTTCAGTGCCTCTTATTATATTTTCATTCAATCCTATTCTCGCTTGAATATTTTATAATTTATTCTTCATTTCTAAAATAATATTTTTCTTGTGCTCAATTTTTTTCATGAGACCAGTTACCTCTCATTTTGCATCTTCCTGATATGAAGATTTTTGCCCATTTCTGGTCTATTTCTGTTTTGAATTATTGAATGTTTGAGGTTTTTGAAAAAAATCTGTAAATACTTTAATAATGTATAGTTCAATTTGAGATATTATTGTAGTTTTTTCTATGGTTTCTGTTTTTCTTTCTTTTTTCTTTTTGGAGGGGGTGTTCATCAGCTGAAGAGTTTTTGTTCTGATTTTCTGTATTCTTTTATAATAATTTTTTACAGTTGTTGCCTGCTGTTTTGTAATCAGTTTTGAAAGTTTTATTTTTCATGACCAGCAATAATAGTTTATATAGAAAGTGGTGAGGGGGTTTACAAGGTTTCTTAGTTCAAAAGCATCCTATTCTATTGCTATAAATAAGTGCAGTATCTCGAATCTATGGTGCATTTGTTTGGGAGGGTGAAACAGTTTTCCTTTCTTTAATTTTGTGCTTCCTTTCATTTCTGAAGGATCATTATTTTTTTTTTTACTCTCTTGTTTTCTCCTTTCTCTTCACCACCAAACATCCAAGGAATATCACTTTTAAGTCACTCACTGTCCTCTCCCCTAGAAGTGGTGCTTCCCCAAGACTGTCACTTCTATTTCTTGCAATTGCAAGCCTCTTCCTTTAGATTCCATAGTAATCAATGCTCTGATCTAACAAGTCTTAGACCTATTTTTAGGATTTCCCTACTTCCTGCTGCTTATTTTATCTGTACTGGGTCAACCCTAAGCCCCTGTTTCTCTCTCCTCTTATCTACATAGTCTGTATCTCTCTTTCTCCAGCATGGGCTTTAGAAATAGTTGCTGGCTTTTAGTGTTCATTTCTCTACTACACACGTTTGAAGTTTATGGTAGTCTTTGTCTCTTAGTTATGCTGTAGATGTAGATTATGCTTTTTCCCTCTGTTTTTATTTTTAAAGTTTTGTTGAGATTATGTGGAGGTATTTGGATTTAGGTGGTTGCCCTTATTTTATGGGAGACTGGAGTATCTTCTATTTTCTTGAACATATTAACCTAAGATACTTTAAAGTCCAGGTCTAATAACTCCAATCTGTATTTTCTGTAGGTCTATTCTTTTCCTTTTCTGTTCTTTTCTTTAAATCGTTTTGTGGTTTTGTCTTCCAGTATGCTTAGTAATTGTCAGAGGAATGCCAGACATTGGATGTGATATTCTGAGGATCTGGATGATATTTACTTTTCCCAGAGAGGGTTTAATTTTGCTGCTGGCAGGTAGGTAGAGTAGAGACAATTAAATTTAATCTAATCTGGGATTGAGTTGATATATAGCTGGGTTTCATTCTGATATGTTTCTGGTTTACTGCTAGCAGTGCCCAGACTTCAAAAAATTTTCCCCCTATATGTTATTACTGCTAACAGCTCTGCTTAGCTTCTCGGCCTCCTGTCTGAGGATTGGCAAATGACTTAATAAAGCCCATGCTGAAAGTTGAGCTTACCTCTCTAAATTTCTCTTTTGTACTTCTTGGCTGCCTTTGATAGCTCTCTAATGCCTTCACATTGTTGTTTTCCATATTTTACCTACGTTCTCTAGTTAGTTTTTATTGGGAGGGTTAGTCTTTTATGAGATAAGCTGCAAAAGCCTCTTCACTGAGTTTTAAAATTTCAAGTACTGTGTATTTAATTTGTATAACTATCTTGTGAACATTTTATGTCGTGTTTTTAAGCTTCTTTTCTGTGAATATATTTTTACACTTTAAAAATTATTTTAAACATATTAAACATGGTTATTATATAATCTATGTTTGATAATTCCAAGAAATGAAATCCTTGTAGGTTTATTTTTAACTGGTTCTCTTTCACAGTGCCTTGTTTACTTGTATATTTAATAGTTTGTGCCACCAGATAACATTTGTGTTTGTTGCATTCTGGCTTGCATACCACTTTGTTTATTTCTTTTTTTGGACCCATTCGCGTGATGTGAATTTGACACGTACATTTACTTGAGTGCTAGGTTGTGGTTACAACTTGTTGCTTTATGTTGTCCCCTGTTTTGCTCATTTCTAAGACAGCTTTCCTTACAGTCCCTTAAGCACAGACTCCTGGATAACCTTTACTTTGAGGGGGTAACTCTTTGAGTTCCCAGCTTCTTGGGAGGACAGCCTCTTGTTAGACTCTTAGGTGGTACTTGTTTGTGTTTTCTATCCATTCCAAACCAGATCTGTACATTTTAACTCTGGTCAAAATGGGGAAAAGCAGATTCAGCACTCCACCGACCTTCACTGAGTGTCCACTTTCATTAGATTTTGTATTTGTAATTTCTTACTATTTTTATCAACTGGGATGATTTAAAGATGTTTTTGTATATTACTTTGCATTTTTAGTTGTTTTCAGTGATGGAGTTGGTGCAAATATTTCTGTTATTCTAGGAATTTACTTGTTCTCTACATTGCCTGAAACAACTTTCTGTTTGATGATAAAATTTGTAAAGCCATTCCTAGGAACTTTCTTATTCTCTTACCATTTTCTTTCCACTAAGCATGCACATACCTACACACTCACCTACCCACTCACACCTTTAAAAGGAGACAGATTCTTCTACTTTTTAAACTTTACTTTTAGGAAAACGTTTATGAAATTCATCTAGTATTGTCTGTAAAGTTGAGTTTTATTTTTTGGTGCAGGAATGTAATTATTATGGGTAACATTTTTAGGCTCTGTGAAGCCCTTGAATAGTTTACAGAAGGAGGTGATTTAGGCTACAATGAATAAATCTGGGATATTTCTGTTATTCTAGGAATTTACTTGTACTCAAGTTATATTACCTTTAATAGTGAAAAATAAGTAAAGGTTTAACATGAAAAGCAGGAATAGTCTCCCTTTCTGTTTATGTCCCACCCCTTAGCTCTCCATTTCCTGAATGGTTAGAAATATGGTAAATTAATGGAAGTTTTTTGAGAGTTTGTATAATTACGTGATTAAGTTTTATAAGTAGTTTCAGAATTTATTTTGTCTTTCTTAAAGCATGAATACCCCAAAGACAAGGACTTGTTTTAAGATGATTTAAATAGTTTCCTTTTACGAAAGATTTTATGTTAGTTGATGAAGAGAGATACTTTATGGTAGAGTATTACATAACTTTAATGTTCCTTGAGTATTTGGCTTTATAAATGAATATGAAAAGCGATTATCTCATAACATTTTTTAAATTCACTTTCTTCTTCCCCAGAAAGTAGCAAAGCAAATGAAACCATCATTCTTTTCTAATCTTCATGAATAATTTCTCACTGGCCCTGAGTGAGAGGCTGTTTTCAGGGCCATCCCATGGTATCTACAGAGATACAGTTTAGATCTTGCAGTTTAGCCTCTGTAAAAATGCTGCTAAATTACCGAAGTGAAGAGAGCTTACACTTAATCTTTGGATAATTTCAGTGTGGACTTTAGAATGAAGCCACTAGGGGGAAAACGGTTCCTTGTTAGAAGCATAAAACCTACTGACTGTATCTTGGCCAGTGTTCCCTTTTTTTCCAGTAAGCTGTCTGCTATACAGAGGTGTATAACCCTAATGGCTTGTTGTATGCCATTAAAAGGTATTGTACACTCATAAAAGAATGACATTTTGATCAATGCTGTTAAAAGAATTACTGTCTTGACACAGAAAAGCTTTCCTGCTGCAAGTTTAAAAATATGCCTTTAAAAGCTTTTTATTGAATACCTTTGCTTCCCTCAGAAATGTGCCATTTTGGCATGAGGTTACCCTGAAGTATTACACATCACAACTTAAATACAAAACCTCCTACTTACCTTTAAAAGTAGCAGAGGTTAGGTATTTTCTTACCAAATGGAGCTTAAAGACATGGTAGCATCTTAAACCACTGTGTCTGATCTAAAAATAGAATTTTTGTAAAGAGAAAGCTGAAAATTAAATTATTCCTTTTTATTTTGTGAGGTATTGATTTTTTTTCATGATATTTTGTTTAAGCTTTGTGGTTTTAATTTCCCTTGGATTTAGGAGTCATGCCTTTCCACCCACTTCAGGAATAGATCTTTTCTAATCACCTGGGAATTGGTTCTCTTAAATGGTGATATGTTGGATGTATTTTTCTACTGTTTCTTTTCTTTTTATTACATTTTTGATTAGGATCTTATGAAAACCATGTCATAATAGACACATGGTTTCTTCTATGCACAGTTGGTCTTCTACAGATTTTCTAATGTACTAATTCTATAATTTTAGCTTTATTTCACTCTTTGTAATACTTCTGCTATTACCTAATTTTTGACTTTATACCATATTTTCTGACTTGTGAACTGAGCGTTTTAAAATCCAGTACCCTGAAAACCCCAATTTTCTTAAATAAATCACTATAGAATGATTATTTACTTGATATATTTTAAGTTTTGTACTTTTAAAATTTGACATTTAACCCCAATCTAATGAACTTTACATATGTGAGCATATTTTAAGATAGATGGCATTGATTTTTATAAAGCATGTTGCCTTTGTTGTCTGTTTTACTTGTAAAAGCAGGTGTTTTGTTGTTGGTGGTGGTGGTGGTGTGGTTGTTTTTATTATTCACTACCCACTAAGTTCCAGGTGATTTATATATAGTATCGATAAAACTATAACTTGTTGCAATTATTATTATGTGCGATGTTCTGTGCTAAAGTACTTTCCATGGCTCAAAGAAGTTATATAACTTGGTCAAACAACAAGTAAGTTGTGGAGTTAAGATTCAAAGGTTGATAGTGTGACTCTCAATTATTGTGCTGTTCAAACGCTTTTTATATGTTATTTATTTGTTCTAGGTGGTATTATCCCCATTTTACGAATGAGGAGCCTGAAGCTCAGACAGGGTAAGTCCTTTGCCCATTGACACAGAGGGAAGGAGTGACAGAGCTGGCTCTGTTAGACTTTAAAGTATATTTTATACTACATAATAGTAGTTATTTTTCCTTCATCCTTCTCATCACACCTCACCTTAATTATCTTTGTGTGTTTTAAGATGGTTTTTATTAGAAATTTTGGAAAAGGAACTTGTCTCATGGTTTTCACTTATGATTTGGAGAGAAGCATCTCGAAGAGATAGTTGGAGCAGGTATCAGGAGGCTTGAATTCTTGTATTATTTCTGATTATGGACATATAACATCAGACATATCACCTTTTGGGGGTCTTAAACATGAGAGCATTGGAGTGGATGATTTTAAAGGTTTTCCCAAACTCTAAAATCTAACTTGACTCTGTTTTGATTTAATGTTTATACTTGTTCTCTTTAGCACAGATAGAACTTGACCACCTGTATTTTAGCCCATTAAATATTATATTTGACTAAAGTTAGGGGCAAGGAGCTCTGATTTTTATTCTCTACTTGCACTATTATATCCAATGTGGAAATTTAATAATGGAAAGAAATTACATGTAAAGAAGTAATTAATCTTATTATAAGGACACTCTTTTAAGCTATTCAAGATTCTCCTAGTTTTTCACTCAGAAAGAATAATTCTGGAAATCTTAATGTTATAAAAGGAAATAAATTGTTTTTAATAGAAAATGTTTCCATCAAAGAAGACAGGAATGGGTGACTGACACCTTCAAGGCACTTGCAAGTTCTTACCTGTGCAATATACTAACAGCAATTATAGTTATAAGTAAGTTTTATTGAGAATTAATTTTATGCTAAGCATTTTATATACGTTGCATCATTTAATACTCATGAAAACCCTAAGATGTAGGTACAATTAATATTCCCATTTTACATAGTAGGAAATAGAGAATTGACAGGTGAAACAATTTCTCTTAAAGCTACAGTGTTGATAAGTGGTGAAGCTGAGATTTGAACCTATAGAATGCCAGAGATTTTCCTCATATTTACAAAATGGAGCATAATTGTAAGAGGTTAACCAATGATAATGCTTGTCAACATATGAATGAAACATGAAAGTTTTTAGGAAACAGTGGGTCTGATGACTTGTGATGAATGGCAGTTTCTAAGTTCTCAGATTTGATCACTGCTAGTTACATATTTTATTGATACAGTCATAAAACATGTAATAACTTTTGGATAATTTTATAACACCCCTATTTTATGAAGAGTTAGTAAATTCATTATAAGTTATAGGAAAACATTCTTTGGGGTTTGGGATGTGGATGGTGAGTGTGTGGGGGTGTATGCACACAAGCACACACATGTGCATGGATTGGGAGCTGTACATCAAGGTAGCTAATCATCCCAGTTTGCCTAGGCTTGGGTTTCTAGATCATGGAACTTTCAGTGCTAAAACTAGGAACCTTGCAAGAACAGGTAACAGGCAAGTGTATATCTACATATACATGTATGTATATGTGTGAGTGTGTCTCTAAAGTAATGGTAGTAGTTGAGCTACAAGGAATTCAGATCTTATAGAGCATAAAATAGCTCTGAATTCAGTGCCTAGACTGTTACTTGTCTGTTTTATTAGCAGAAAGCTAAGTCTCCTGTGTTTTCCCCATTTCAGATAACCTTTTCTTGTCATGAAGAAATTAATTTCTTTGTTGGAATCATTGCAAGTAAACTTGATAGCAGGAGTCCTGTTATTGAGGCAGCTTACACAGTGATTTGCTAAGTACAGCCTCTTCATAAAAGGTGAAGCAGAAATCGATTTATCGATCACTACCAGCATTTCAGTAACCCATTGAACTACCTGATTTTTTTGCCTTCTCATAAAGCCTACTATTTTTATTTCTTTTTATATCTTGCATTTAGTTGTTTCCTTTGCAAACATTTTTTACATGTATTTTCACATCATGTAAACAATTTTTTGTGTGTATTTGCTTTTTTCTAGAGTTTGAACTGTCTAAAAAAACTCTTATTAGATTAAACCACATGAAATTGCCAAGATTTAGCTGTTTTTGACCTATAGCAATGTCATCGTCATATGGTTCAACTAATAGTTAATTCAACTTTTGGTTATTTGAAAGTATTAGGCTACTAACCTAAATCTAAGCAAAGTATTCCATTGAAACCCTATTTAATGTTATGGAGGAACTGAGATGAACTTTGGGCTTATTACTCTATGCTGCCCATTTGCTAAAATTACATTTTAAAATGTATAACTCGTGGAAAAACTGAGCATTGCACAGCCATTAATGTTAGACAGGCATTTAAAATTTTATTTTAACCAAAGGTTAAGACCAAATTTAACCATTTTCTTTTTCAGAATTTTGACCCATTATATTAATTTTAAGCTATAGTGGGTAATGTAAAAGTTTTTTTTGGAAGAAAAATGCTCCTTTCATGGAATATGATTTAAAATTGTTGCTGTATTACCTTCTTGGATTATTTAGGCTTCTAGAACAAACACAGGGTACAACTATTAATTTTTTGAAGAAATGGAGCCAGTTACTACTTGTCTCAGCCTCATATGCTATCGTAATTTTGAGATTCTTGTGGTATGTATAAAATTGTACATGAGAATTTTTGATGTTAAAAGCATACTTTTTTTTTTTTAATCTCTTGCCTCTTTCATCCCACATTTGTCTAACACTTGGCTCATAAAAAGGGAAGGGATCCCTTTATGGTTCCTAGTTGTGGATACAGTAGACTAAGCTGACATGAGCAGTGATTCTACCTTATAAAAATAATAAACTAATATAGAATTTTAAGGAATTAACTACAACTTTAAGACATTTGCATCTCTTACACTCTTACAATGACCTGGGAGATAGATATATCTTTTAACAGTATTTTGCAAAATTGGAACTCATATCTGGGTCTCATTCTTTTTCCCATCATGATATTTCTTAAATACTTTTGATGGTGTCTTAATATATCTCTTGATCTGCCTCTGTCATTGATATCAAATATTTCGAGTGCCCTCTCTTACTGAAGTATTGTACTCAATCTTATGTATTTTTCACAAACTATTTTTTGACTATTAAAGAATAATATGCATGAATCGTGGTTTGGTAGGTCTTTTCAGGAATAAAGCATCATGATTATCAAGACTATTTAAAAAATACTTTCCTAAGTCTTTAGAATAGAAATCATTCACATTGTTATAAACTATATTATGAGATAATAGACCCAAATATAATGAAACACGTTCGTTGCTGTAATATATATCTAGCTTGAGTCTATCCTTGAACAGTTTAGCTTGAAAAGCTAAAAAACAAGTAAGTGTAAAGCAGGGATGATCTTGATCAAATGGGAATTTGGTACTATAGCTTTTCTCAGAGACTAAATTCATGGGACAGTTGATTAGAGGACATGATGTTTCTTGATCACAAAGTTTCTTTGGTCACAAAAATTCACATATTGTAAGTGTACAGCTCAGTGAATTTTTATAACCTGATAGTACCCATGAAGCTAGCACCTTGATCAAGAAATAGAACATAACTTGCACCCTGGAATCCCTCTTAGTGCTAGCTTCTAAACTAACATCAGGCTTTATTTACCCAGCTATATTTTAGTTGAGTATTTAGTTATCGAGCTATAAAACTGTCTGAAGAGCAAGACTACTTAATATTTGCACAAATTATCCAGATAGTTACATTTTCATCTTTGGCATACTAGCTATGGCAATATTCAGTTTAAATCTACAGAAGTTTAAATGTCTACAGTTTCTTTAGTTGTCTTTGTGATTGCTAAATAAGGATTTAGACAGTTTCTGAGGATCCTGATTTTTCTGATTAACTACATAGCTTGGACAGTGACTGACATTCAGAGCTGATTTGATTGACCCCTTAAGGTTCTCTGTTTTGAGCTGCTGAGATTACAAAACTCAATCACATGCAGAGAATTTGCCATTCAGAGTGACAGTTCTGTCAGGTCAGGTGGTATGATTATTATGCATGCTGCAAGTGCATTGTTATTGCTATGTGGGTTTTTTGTTTTGTTTTTTCCCTTAAAATCTAGGTGGAAGCTCTGGTCTCTGAAGGTGAAAAGCTAGAACATCAGCTTATCTCCATTTGGCTTTAGTTTCGCTATTGAGTTTCCATCTTTGTGTACTGAGCTATTCCAGTCACAGCCCCAAACTCAGCTTTTTTCACTAATGTTTGTCAAAGGAAGATCTGTCCTCTTTGGAGAGACTGAAATGAGTAATAGTCTTTTGACACTATTGGCAAGTGGTTTTCACAGTCCATGGCAGATCTAATGAGCTACAGCTGCCTGGTTGGAAAATTCAGCTTTCGATCATGTGAAAGGATCCTTGG
The DNA here is from genome assembly GCF_025265405.1 of Mesoplodon densirostris. Taxonomy (NCBI): domain Eukaryota; kingdom Metazoa; phylum Chordata; class Mammalia; order Artiodactyla; family Ziphiidae; genus Mesoplodon; species Mesoplodon densirostris. The sequence goes on from NC_082679.1 coordinate 50,740,596, forward strand.
AATATGGACTTGAGTTTCTGTGTGCATTAAAACAACAACAACACTATCTTGACAAACTTATAAATGTGTTATAAATTGCTTTGTAAGCTATTTTGTAACAACATTCAGAGGTATCCAGTTTCAACTGCAGAAACCTGGGGAAATGAATAAACTATTTGACAAAGGTTGTTTTGCATCAGGAACTGAATTTTTGGTATATTAGTTCTGCAAGGTCAGTTGTTCATATTTAAGAGAAAGGATAGTGTGGATTGTAAATATTGATCTTCTCGGAGCATCAGGTTCCTTCATATACAACTAGGTATACCATGATATGGGAATAAATTGTATTTCATGGAATCATATGACAGTGTGATAGGCTTGTGGTTTAGTGGATAACACAGTATATATAGGCAGTTACACTCAAGGATTAGGGTTGCAACTTCAGGTATTTCTGTTATTCTGAGAACAGAGAGTGATCTCATAATGCTGATGTAGAAAAGTAACTAAAGCATTCCGTCTAAGCTCATAGGAGGGAAGTATTTCATCTCATGGTTGACGGAACCCCTGTTTATGGGCTTGGAGATTGGTATTTTATTAACTTAAATAAACTACAACTTTAATGTGTCAGTTTCAGGAAGCTGTTTTCTTTGAAATGGCTCTATCACTTGTTCAAAGCGGACATTTAGTTGATTATTTTCATATTAACTACAAGGAAGCTTCATGCAAAACCCTGTCTGACCTTCCACTTTGTAAGCATAGCTACCTAGTGACCTCTGACACGCAGTTTTTCTTCTGCTGTGGTATTTGGATAAAGGGGATGTCATTGCTCTTGAGAAAGAGGATGCAGGTGAAAAGAAGTGCAGAGAGCTCATTCAATAACATTGTACAGATCAGTGGGAGTCACTATTAGGCACGGTAATAGTTACAACTATAAAACAGAGCAAAATTTCTTTGAATTTAATATGAGAATCTTGACACAAGGAGGCATGAATCTTACACAGTCTGTTGTGTGGCACATGGAATGATTTAAGACATATAGAGAATCAGCACACAATACAGAATAAGGGTGACAAAACATGATCATCTAAAACAGGATCAGGTTGGGAACACTTCCCTTATCTACACTTACTCTTGAGTAAAGAGCAGTGGGAGTTAACATCAGAATCACATTCTATATTATTTATAATTTTTGGAATAAGTGTTGTATATATTGTATGTGTATATTAATTGATTAGTAAACAAAAAAAAAGGAAAGAGGTGGAAAGTTGTGACTTTTCCAAAAGAATCTATAAAAAGCTAGAGTGGAGAAAAGAACAAGGAGGAAAGTAGTAGATATTAAGATGTTAAGGAAGGATCTTCATTAAGATCAGAAATTGCATAACACCCCCCCTGTCCCATTTCATCATAGTATTTAATCAAATCCTCCTCTCATTGCCTTCTCTTTGTGACCCAAGTTTTTCTTTTAAAAACTTTATTGAGATATAATTCAATACCATACAATTCACTCGTTTAAAATGTACAGTGCAATGACTCTTTTTGTTATTCACAGAGTTGTGCAACTATCACCACAACAAATTTTAGAACATTTTTTATTTTCCCAAAATGAGACCCTGTATTCATTAGCAGTCACTCCCTATTCTCCCCCAATATTCCAGCCCTAGGCAACCACGAATCTATGTGATCCAAGTTTTAAAAGTTGTTGATTTGAAATTCCCTGGTGTCTTCCAAGGACATTCTACTTCAAACCATTTGATTGATTACACAGGTACAATCAGAAAACCATGACTGTTCTCTTTGTTGATATGTCTTGTAAATCAAAGAAGGTGACATATAACTGCAGTCTTAAATACATAGCTTCTTAAACATGATTTTCAAATGGTTGTTTTTATCATAGATATAGACCTGTTAAATACACCCCTGACTCTGATCCTTAACTTAAAGATTCGGAATATTGATTTTGTCCAAGTCCTAGAGTTTTGGGACAAGATGTTCTGACTCATTCTGACAGCATTCCCAAGATACTAATATATAACTCAGAAAACTAATTAGTCAATATAATGTAAAATACATTTGCCAAGGGCACGGGGCACTGTATTCCCCCAAACAGCACATTCTCTTCCTATAAGTAAACTATAGGGCAAGCTAAAGTGTCCTCAGTAAGTTGCCTTGCACATATGGAACCAGAATAAGGAGGCTAGTTAGATGGTTCAAACATGGAATGGCACCACTCTCTTAGTCAGAATGTGGTAGGCAGAATAATGCCCCACCAACCCCCATAGATACCTGTGTCCTAATCCCTACAACCTGTTACCTTACACAGCAAAGAGGACTTTGCAGATGTGATAAAGTCCTTGAGATGGGGAGATTATGGTGGATTATCTAGTTGTGTCCAATCTAATCACAGGTTTCCTTATAATGGGAGAACCTTTCTGTGGTGAAAGGGTGATGGGATTATGGAAGAACAAGAGATAGGGCAGTATGGGAAGAGCTCAACCCACCACTGGTGGCTTTGAAGATGGTGGCGAGAGGCCACGTGCCAAGGAGTGCTGGTGGCCTCTAGCAGCTGGAAAAGGCGAGGAAGTAGATTCTCTCCTAGAGTTCTCAGAAGGGAATACAGCCCTGCTGACACCTTGATCTTAGACCAGTGAGACTCATGTCAGACTTCTGACCTTATATAAAACTGTACAACAATAAATCTGTATTGTTTTAAGCTACTAAATTTGTGGTAATTGGCTACAGCAGCAATGAAAACCTAAAACACAGACCTCTAGATTTCTTATAATATGGATCTAGTCAGTAAGCCTTGGGCAAGCACACCTTCTCCTAGAACATTGCAGGTGGGCCTTGCCCATGTTTGCCTCAGTGGCTCTTCTTTCTTTGTATCTCAGATGCCTTCCTCAAAGCCCTTTCTTGAATGACTGATTTATTAAAATGCATTTAATAAGAACACAAACTTAAGAGTTAGGTGGGCCTGGGTTGAATTCTGGCTCTGCCATTTTACTAACTGGATAACCTTGGACAGGTGACAATATTCTAAGCCTTGTTTTTTATGAACAAAGTGGGAATAATAATACCTACCCTTTGGGAACGTTTGGTGAATAAAATGACATAATATATGTAAAATGGCACAATGCTTGATAAATAGTGAGCCCCTAATAAATGATAGCTGATATTATCATCTCTTAAATGCTAGAAGGAATTTGCCAATAGCATGCATTTTAACACTTGCTCAGATACAAATATATTAAGAACTATTGGTACAGCTATTATGTTTAAGTGACTAGTCCACAGAATTCTGTTCATAGACCTCTGCCTCCTGGTACTGAGCCTTTTAACTGAAAAAGGCTTACTTTTGGAAACTTTAATGAGTAAGTTAAAACCACCTTTGGTTTATAGTACAATATGTAATATCTTTTAATATTTCTTTTCTTCTTAGAGCTAACGTGAAATAGAATGCATTAAGGAAAACCTAGAATTCTGTTTCTACAATTAAAAAAAAATCCCTAATGACTGGAATTGTTTTTCCAGTTTTTAAAATCCCTAGTGCCCAGCAAATGGCTGACACATAATAGGCAGCAATAAATGTTTATCGAACTGAACTAAACTGAGTTCTACGCACTTATTCTTTCACAACCTGTTTTGAGTTCATCTCGTTGCTAGTCTAATTTAGGCCTGTTTTTTGGGCCTTGCCTATTAACAGCAGTCTTGAATGGCTCTTTTTGCTCCTTGTCTTTTCGCTCTTGATCTTCCACAGTACCACCAAACTAGGCAATGACTGTTGTACAGTATATCCTCTTCTATTTAATCTTCTTTATCTTTGTCCCATTACATACTGCCTAATAGCCATATTTTAAACTCAATGTTTCCCAACTTTTTATGGCATGGTACACTTAGAAAATGATGATATTTGTGTGGTACACTGGGGTAGGAAGCAAGCCATCTTATGACTGGAGGTTTTGGATTCTAAGGTCTGAGTCACCCTCTCAGTACAGCTGTCACCTAATTTGGGCACACCAGTATGCCTTGGTATACTTATTGGGAAGCTCTGCTTTAATCTAGCATTTCAGACTGGCTGCAGTTGGAATTCATTCTATCTTTTACATAGATATTTAATGAGCACTGTTTGTGTCCACGCTAAGCTCTAGGGGAAAGGAATTGAGAGCACTGTATCAGGTATTCTTGTACATGAGCCCTCAGTTCCAGGCAGACACATCTGTTTACTGGCCTCCAAATGAGCCTTCAGTATTCCTCTCATGCCTTTACTCATGTCTTTTACTGTTTTTGAATAACCTGTATTTCCTTTGTCATCTCTGAATCTTCCTCCTCTCTTCTCTGTGATGCTGTCCCTAATACAGTTAAAATATGGCAGTTTTGTTTTTTGTATTCTTTTCCATTTGATTACATCATTAACTCATTCAAGTTTGGTGCCCTCTATAAAGCCTGGATTCTTTCTTTCTATTAATTCTTATTCACTTACTTTCTGTGTTATATTTGTCAGTGTTTTCCCTTTATACACGTGCCAATTGTTTTTATCATGATATTTACCCCGCTCCCTCTCCCTACAACTTTATATCATATAAATTCTGAGAAATATTTAATACTATTACAATAAATATAAAATAATATTCATCATGTATATGTAGTTATCAGGTAATAGCAAATGTTTTTCGAGCCCATACTTGGACCAGGCATTATTCTAATAGCTTTATGTATATTGAATGTATTTAATCTTCACAACAGCCCTATAAATATAAAATATTTTCATATCTCCATTTTACAAATGAGGAAATTGAGACACAGGTAAATCAACTTGCCAAAAGTTGTACACTGTTAAGTGTCAATGCCAGGATTGAAATGTTGTCAGTTACAGCGGGCAGTGTTGACACTGAGCCCTTACTAATAAACATTCTGTAATAGTATGCTGCCAAAAAACCAAGTTATTTATATCTGCGCAGACCAGTAGGTACTTATACCTAATATTAAACATTCCCACTAAGGTGAGTTAAGCTATATTACAGGTAGAAAGAGAAGTTGTAGTCATAAGAAATATACAATCTGGAGAGTATGATAACATACAATCCACAAGTGGTCAGTGTTATAGAAATCAAATGTTAATAAGAATATTATTTATGGAGCATCGACTGTATGTGCCAAGAAATGAACTGGGTACTTTACATATATTATCCCATCGAAGCCTTATGATAACGCTATTGAGTAGTTGCTATCATCCCTATTTTATAGATGAGGAAAATGAATCTCAAATATGTAACTTGTCCAAAAGTTACTAAGCTGGAAAGTGGTAGAGCTGAGTTGGAACCTGGGCGCATCTGCTCTGTTTTCTTTTCACTGTGCTGTCCTGCCTCTCTGATGGTAGGTGCCCTGGCAGAAGGGCAGGAGATGGGCAGGCTCTCCTTTGTTAGAATGTAGTTAGAGCTGTGCTTCATTTTGGAAAATAGTACTGTGATAATGGTACTTTTTGTTTTCAAATTAGTATTTGAGGAAGGAATATAACTGATACTTTGGAATAGTCTCAGTAAAAGCATTATTTGTTTTTGCTAAACCATTACCTTGAGATCTTGGCTAAGCTTTTTTCCCTTTTTGTGCTTCAGCTCTATCTTGTGCAACATATATGTGGTTAATAGGTATCTGTTTATATCCAAAGATGTTTTTTGATGTTAGGAGTACTGTTCAAACTCTGGAAGTAAGTAGTAAGTACTACACAAATACTAAGTTTTAGTTCTTAGTCTGAATATTGACATTTGCATCACCATGTTTTTCCTTTATAGCATCACACCTTTACTTTGCAGTCTTTTTTTTTTCCCTCCTGACACTGACAAAGAGATTTGTTCAGAGAGAACTGACTCTGAAGATGACACTCTTCATTGTATCTCAGTGGCTTAGGCTCCACATACGGTTTCTTCTCTGTCTTTAATTAAACTTGTTTTTTTCAGTGCTATAGCTGGGAGCACTGTGTTGACACAACTCATTCTTGTACAGAACAGATTAAAATGTCAGTGTTCTAATGTTCTCATCTGTGGGAAAAAGAAAATATTTGGGATATTTTATTTATAACTTTTAAAAGACTCCTCTGTGGAGAAAGATTACTTGTAGGCTGGAAAGCCATTTGACAGTTAAAGGGACAGAACTCTTTAATATTAGCCTAACAAAAAGGGGGAAAAAGTATGAAAGCTTACTAAAACTCTTTTCTAGGGATTTAGAACACATTTTTCTTTCTCTTTCCTTCTTAATTTTCACTTAATTGTATCTTTTAATTCCCTAGAGTTCTGCTTAATCCTTCTAGATGCTGTGTATGCAGAATATTGACAGTTTCCGCAAAAGGCAGTTAGTCATTACAGTAAACACATATATTATGTGGAAGACGGCTACTAGTCAAGGGAAATGGAGCTGGTGTATTGAGCCTTTAACCTTCAAATCACAAGTCTGAATGTATCTGTTTTTACAACAGAGTCATTAATATTTTCTATCTAGTTATTGGTGAATAGGCCAGCAAATTCACTATGCTACAGCTTGAGACTCTTTTCTGCCTGTCAGGCATTCACAGGGTATAAGCCATATTAATTAATGCTGGGTGCTGTGCAAATTTTAGAAATCATGGAGTTAGGCTTGCTGCAAATTGATAAGGTAGGGACTTAATAAGAGAGCTAATACTAATAGAACACTTGCATGTATCTGAAATATTTTAAATGTCTATATGTATTGATGTATTGACTGTCTAATCCACACAGCTCTATGAATAGGTGATATTATCTTCGCTGTACAGATGGGAAACTGAGGCCTGTAAATGTAAAGTAACTTGCCCAAGGCAACACAAGAAATGGAGAAGCTGGATTTTGAATCCAGGGAGTCTGGTTCTGTAGCCTGTTCTTTTAGAGAGTTTCTGAAAGTCTACTAACTTTAGATATTGTACAATTTGGGAGAGTTTACATTGTTAAACCAACACATAATATTGATAGATGAAGAAGATAGATATTAAAATGATGAGGAAAGTCCCTTCTTATGTTCATGTGCTAGGCGGTGACCAGGCAGAATTTCTAGTCGTCTTTGGGTATATCTTATCAATAATTGGCAAAGGAATTATGAACTGTTCTTGTTTGCCCATATAAAGGCAAAAGGTAACTTTCCAGAAAGGCAGACATTAGCATTCCAAGTGCCCATTCCATACTCCTGGTTTTGGAAGTTAGCTGACCTCTAGCAGAGCATCTGCCTTTCAGACCTTATTTAGAGATTTGCTCGATTTGAGTTGTCCCCTGGGTTAACAGCAGTGGAATCTGTATTTCTTTGGCATTGCTCCCTTCTATGTAAATTACAGATGTTCTCCAATGCCCTTTTGGGTTGCTTTTGGAAAAAAAGAGGAAAGATTAAAAGCTTTTTTTCTTTTTAAAGGAATCTAGCCTAGGTTCTAAGTAGGAGGAAATATATTTACTGAATTTTTCCTCATTTATGTTTCCCTTCAATCTTTGAAACTACTCCCTGCAGCCCTGCTGCTATGGGATCAATTTGTTGGCAAGGGTTATTCAAACATGAACAGAATTTGTGTCCTCTTTGGATTAAAGTGCTAAAGCCAACAATAACAATTTTCATGTGGGAAGTGGTGCTAGATATCCAAGTCAGACTATACTTGGTGGTCTGTAATTTACTCCAGATTAAAAACAAGCATTTGAGGGGAACGAGGGTCTTTTCCCAGGTTTTTGTTTGTTTTCATTTCCAGTCTTTTTGTTACTTTTTTTTTTAACCTGTTGTTTTTAAATAGACATTGTTTTAGAGGTACTTTTTTGCCTCTTGATTTGGGGGTGGAAGGGGTACGGTACTTGAAATGAGATGTATAATAGAGTTCTTTTTTAAAAAGTTAACATTTATATTAAGGTATAACTAAAACAGTTGAGTGAACAAATCTGCTTAAATGAATATAGCTTAAATGAATTTTCACATATATGTAACTCATTTCTCTTTTCTCCACTTCCATTTTATTCAACTGTTACTCTTTTATCCTGTATGGCTGGAGGGAAAAATCACATAATCTTGAAGACTGCTATACTTAGTTTAGATTTTTGGATTTAACTTCATTTGGACCACTGGACCTCCAGGGAAGTCCCTCTTCTTATTCTTTTAAGTTATTTCAAACCTTTGTCACTGTCCTCAGAGTTTCTTTCTTATGGTTTACATATTACCTTTTAGCATGTGACTTCACCTCTTAGGTCACCAAAAAGTTGAGGCATTCAGGAGGGAGCTCCCTTATCTCCTGGCAGCCCTCTCATTGCTCCCCTGTATTTATATACCCTTATCTTTCTTCCTTTCTGAAGGTGTGATTACATCCCTTTTGATCACAGTGATTCACTTTGTCAGTTTATCCCCTTTTTCCCCTTTAGCTTCTCTGTTGACTTCTCCTCAGTATATATGCATGGTTGAGACTTCTCAATTAAACAAGTTAATACAAATTTTGCCCTTGACATTGAACCAACCTCTAGTTGCTATCCAACCTTTCTTCTTCACCTCATGGTCAAGCTTCTTGACTCTTCTCACTGTTTCCACTTCTGATCTCTCATTTGCTCTTCTTCAACTGTAGGATGGCTTTTCATCTCTTTCTTCACTGAAACTGCTTCTGCCAAAATCACCAGTTTTTGAAGTCCCTTCTTTGATTTTTTTTTCTCTGATTTTTCCTTCTTCCTCTCTAATCCCTCCTCAGACTCCTTTTGGGAACTCCAGTCATTTTCCCTATCCCTTAAATGTAGGAGTTTTCCAAGATTCGGTCTTTATTTGGACTTACTTCTATTTTTTGCATTTTGTGGACAACCTGGTCCACATGCACAAGGTTTTAATTATTGCCTGTACCTCCTACATTCTGATACTAATTCTATTTTGAATCTCTCTCTTGATCTCCAGCTTTCAGACTGACAGTTATATTTGGATATGTCACAGTCACATATGAAAAACTGACATTATTATCTTACCTCAGCATATCCCTTCCCCAGAATAAACCTGCTTCCCTTGTTGTATTCTCTACCCTAGCTGGTGGCACCTTCTGCATCCTTCTTTAGTTCATAAGTTTTTTTCTTTCTTTCTTTTTTTTACAATGTTCTGTGCCAGGCACTAGGTTCTGGAGTATAGAACTACAAAGACGTTATGAGATAAGGTCCCTGCCCTCAATCACAAAGACTAATAGAGAGAAGACACATGAACAGAGAATTACATTACATTACAATTTAGTAAATACAATGGTAGAGGTGTGTGCCATATGCATTTATAACACAAAAAGGAACATAGAACTCAAATTGTGGATTCAGGAAAAGCTCTTTGGAGGAGGTGATGCCCGAGTAGAGTCCTCAGAAGTAGGAGCTTGCTATGACTCCTCCCTTTCCCTTTTCTCTTCCATTACTTGCTGAGTACCGTTAATTCTAGACTCTTAATGTCTCCCAGATTTATTACCTCTTTCCTATCACACCTGCTACTGCGTTAGTTCAGGCTTCTTTGGGATATAGCGGCAATCTCCTAATGTCTTTCCTTTATCCATTCTTAGTATCCTCTCCCCCTAGTTGATTATCCACATTGACACTACAGTAAATCTTTATAAGAAAACATTCTGATCATAACCTTCACAGGTTTGACTGTAAAGTAATACATAATTATATGCATATGTCACATTTTACTTATCCATTCATTATTTGATAGATGTTTGGGTGGTCTCTACTTTTTGGCTATTATGAATGCTGTTGTGAACATTCATGTTAAAGGTTTTGTGTGGACATAGGTTTTCATATCTCCTGGCTATATACCTAAGAGTGGAATTGCTGGGTCATACGTCTTCCAGACTGTTTTACAAAGCAACTGTGCCATTTTACATTGCTACCAGCAATGTGTAAGGGTTCCAATTACCCCATGTTCTTGCCAACACTTGTTATTTTCCTTTTTATTTTTTGATACTAACCAATGGTACTAATACTAATGGATGTAAAATGGTATCTCCTAGTGTTTTTGATTTGCACTTCCATGATGGCTAAGGATGTTGAGCATCTTTTTATGTGCTTTTGGCCGTTTGTGTATCTTCTTTGAAGAAATGTCTATTCAGATCTCATTTTTAAAACTGAGTCATTTTTTTATTTGAGTTATAAGAGTTCTTTATATATTCTAGATACAAGTCCCTTACCAGATATATGATTTGCAAATATTCTCTCCCCTTTTGTGGAATTGTCTTTTCACTTGTTTTTTTTTTTTTTCTTCATTTTCTTGATAGTGTCTATTGAAGCATAAAAGTTTTTAATTTTGATGAATCCCCAAATACCTATTTTTTTCTTTTGTCCCATGTACTTTTGGTGTCATATTTTAGAAACCATTGGTCACCCTAAGGTCATAAAGATTTACCCCTAAATATTGTTCCAACAGTTTTTTTTTTTTTCTTTTTGCGGTATGTGGGCCTCTTACTGTTGTGGCCTCTCCCGTTGCGGAGCACAGGCTCCGGATGCGCAGGCCCAGCGGCCATGGCTCACGGGCCCAGCCGCTCCGCGGCATATGGGATCCTCCCAGACCGGGGCACGAACCCGTATCCCCTGCATCGGCAGGCGGACTCTTAACCACTTGCGCCACCAGGGAGGCCCGTTCCAACAGTTTTAAAGTTTTAGTTCTTATATTTAGGCCTATGATCTATTTGGAGTTATTTTTGTGTGTATGGTGTGAGGAAAGGGTCTAACTTCATTATTCTGCATGATATCCAGTTGTTCCAGCACTATTTGTTGAAAAGACTATTTTCCCCCATTGAATTGTCTTGGCACATTTGTTAAAGAAACAAAAAACAAAAAAACCTGTTGACCATAAATGTAAGGGTTTATTTATGGAGTCTCAGTTCTATATGATAGATTTATACATCTGTGCTTAATCAATACCACATTATCTTTATTATTGTAGCTTTGTAGTAAGTTTTTAAATTGGGAGGTGTGAATCTTCCAATTTTGTTCTTCTTTTGAAAGGTAGTTTTGGCTATTCTGAGTCCTTTGCATTTCCATATGAATTTTAGGGTCTGAAAAATTCAGCTGTTATTTTGATACAGGTTGAACTGAATATGTAGATCAATTTGGGAAGTATTGTCATCATAATATTGTCATCCAGTCGATAAATGTGGGATGTCTTTCCATTTATGTAGATATTCTATAGTTTTTCGACAGTGTTTTATAGTTTTTATTCTATAAGTTTTAAATTCTTTTGTTAAATTTATTCTAAAATATTTATTCTTTTTGATGATATAAGTGGAATATTTTTATTAATTTCATTTTTAGATTGTTTATTTTAAGTGTATATTAGAAGTGCATTTCTACAACCTTGCTGAACTGATTTATGATATCTACTGGATTTTTAGTGGATCCTTAGGATTTTTGATATGTAAGATCATCTTGTCTACAAATAGGGATAGTTTTACTTTTTTGCTTTCAACTAGATGCCTTTTATTGTATTCTCTTGCCTAATTACCCTGGCTAGAGCTTCCAGTACAATGTTGAACGATAGTGGTTAGAGTGGATGTCTTTGTTTTTTTTCCTTTTCTTGGAGGGAATACATTAAGTCTTTCACCATCAAGTATGATGTTAGCTGTGTGTTTTTCTTAGATTTTCTTTATCAGGCTGAGTAACTTCTATTCCTAATCTGTTGTGTGTTTTCTTAATCATGAAAGTGTGTTGGGTTTTGACAAATGCTTTTTCTGTTTCTATTTAGATAATCATGTGATTTTTGCCTTTCTATTCTATTGATATGGGTGTGTGTTGATTCAGATGTTGAGCCATTCCTGCATTCCTAAGATGTATCTCACTTGGTCATCAAGTATAATCCTTTTTATGTGCCACTGGATTTAGTTTGCTAGTATTTGTCAAGGATTTTCTCATCTATATTAATAAGAGACATAAGTCTGTAGTCTTCTTTTCTTGTGATGCCTTTGTCTTGTATTGTTATCTTGTAATGCTGACTTCATAGAATAATTTAAGAAGTGTTTCCTTCTCTTGAATTTTGGTACAATTTGTGAAGACATAGAATTAATTCTTTTTCAGATGTGTAGTAGAACTCACTAGTGAAGCTGTCAGCCTGGGCTTGTGGGAAGTTTTTTGGGTTTTTTTGGTTTTTTTGCAGTACGCGGGCCTCTCACAGTTGTGGCCTCTCCCGCTGCGGAGCACAGGCTCCGGACGCGCAGGCTCAGCGGCCATGGCTCACGGGCTCAGCCACTCCGCGCCATGTGGGATCTTCCCGGACCGGGGCACGAACCCGCCTTCCCTGCATCAGCAGGCGGACTCTCAACCACTGCGCCACCAGGGTAGCCCCTTGTGGGAAGTTTTTAAACTATTAATTCAATCTCTTTACTAGTTACTCAGAGATAGTCAAATTTTCTATTTCATCCTGAGCCAGTTTCAAGAAGTCGTTTCTGTCTTTCTAGGAATTTGTCCATTTCATCCAAGTTATCTAATTTGTTGTTTTAAATTGTTTGTAGTGTTTTCTTCAAATCTTTTTTCTTTCTGTATGGTCAGTAGTGATGTTTCCTCTTTAATTTCTGATTTTAGTAATTTAAGTCTTCTCTCTTGGTCAGTCTAGCTAAGGATTTGTCAATTTTGTTAATCATTTCAAAGAAGTAGCATTTGGTTTTGTTGATTTTTCTCTGCCTTCTAAAAATATTTTTTATTTCATTAATTTCCACTATTTACTATTTAATTTTTTCCTGCTTGCCTTAGGTTTAGTTTTCTCTTCTTTTTTCTAGTATCTTATTGTGGAAGGTTGATCTATTGATTCGAGATCATCTTATTTAATATAGGCATTATAGCTATAAATTTCTATATAAGCACTTCTTTAGCTGCATCCCATAATTTTACCCATAATTTTGCTATGTTTTGTTTTAATCTCATTCTTCTAAAAGTATTTTCTAATATCCTTTGTTATTTCATCTTTGATTAATTGACTATTTAATTGTGTTGTTATTTTCCACATATTTATGGATTTCCCAGATTTCCTTATGTTACTGGTTTCTAATTTCAGTCCACTCTGTATGATATCAGTCATTTTAAATTCGTTGAGACTTATTTTATGGCCTAATGTAAGGCCAAATATTATTCTGGAGCACATTTCGTGTGCACTTGAGAAGAATGTATGTGTTGCTGTTGCTGGGCAGAGTATACTTTAGATGTCTCTTTGGCCCTGTTAGTTGATACTGTTGTTCAAATCTTCAATTTCCTTACTGGTCTTTGTAGTTGTTCTATCCGTTACTGAAAGTGGGATATTGAGATCTCCAAACATTATTTTTCTCCCCAAACATTATTTTTTTAATTGTTTATTTTTCCCTTCAATTCTGTCACTTTTTCCTCACATATTTTGTGGCTCAGTTGTTAGGAGTATGTATGTTTATAATTGTTAAATCTTCCTCAGGGATTGACAGTTTTACCATTATAAAATGTTTCTATTCATCTCTAGTAATATTTTTGTTTTAAACCCTATTTTGCCTAGTATTAGTATAGCTGGTCCAGTTTTCTTAGGGTTGCTGTGTGAATTTATATATATTTTTTTCCACCCTTTTACTTTTAACTTATTTAAAGTATATCTCTTGTAGAAAGCATATAACTGGATCTTTTTTTAATCAAGTTTGACAGTCTCTGCATTGTCATGATTTATAATAGTATATTTGTGCTGTAAATTGTTGGTTGTGCTTCATTGCCTAAGTAAACCCACTAAATACAGTGGTGCTCATGGAAGCTTTATATTGAATACTCTCTGAATTTCTTCCTCTTCCTGTCCCTATTTTAGCATTTTGAATGCTGCCGTTGTTAGATATAGATATAGGTATAGATATAGATATATAAAACCAATGTAACTCATATCATGTAGGTTGTCTGAGCAAAAAAGTAAGTTATCTATTAGCTTTGAAACCAGAGTGCTCAGTGTTAGTGGTTGTTGGGTCACATTCCTTTGAGTCAGTAAAGTATAGCATATATATTAGAATTAAGCAGAACTTTTTTCCTTTAGCAGAAATCACTCTCTTTTAACCCTAACTATGTTAAAGTTAGAGTTTTGGCTTTGGAGTTGCCAGGAATAACTTTACTTTACATGGATAATTAACCAGATTGAATAACAGAGCAAAAGAACATACTTTATTTCCACACTGTGGTAATAATAAAACAGTTACTAATTTTGGAGCTGCACATTATTTCTATAGTTGGATATGTCTTAATAAGGGAGTGGTTTTGTCTCACTAACCTCAAATCACACCAAGAAACCTGCTTCTGCATAAAAGAGGTTTAACTTATTTTCTAAGCTAAATAATTTTTCAGCATAGGATGTTTAGGTACATATTTTTCTTCAGGCTACAATCTAGAATCTGTTAGTAGGAAGGTAAGGTTGAGAATTCCTGCCTTGGTTGATTCAGTGCTTTACAACCTGAACTGTTCCTTGAGGCAAGCTATTTCTCAATTCCATTTTTTCTATCTATATTCTAAAAATAATAAAGACACCGTAGCTATGAGGTAACTTCAATGTTATATCCTACTTGTTTAAAATCAGGGACATTTTGTGGGAGGGAGGAGGAAGGGAAAGTACTGGGAAAGAAGAGTAAAATAATTTAAAAATTGTATTATCCAGAATTCTATATAGTAGTGGCATTTAAAAATAAAAGTAGAGAAAGTGTTCTTGTTGATATTTCTTGGTTTCAATTTAATTTTTGGTTGAGGATATTCAACGTTCTATCAGTTTCTTTGCATTTTTAAATAAAAGCCCACCAAAGAGTTCAAATTTTGATCCTTGAGATGATTAGGTACTTATTTAGATAAAGGCTTAGTTATGTATCACCCTCAAATTTGTTTGTTCTGTGTTCACTGGAATTTTGAAGCAAAATCAAAAGAGCACTGAACACTAAATAGTTTCTCAAGCGGTAACTGCTATTTTTATTTATGTTGAAAAGCTATTTAGCTTAAGGGAGAAAATTAAAGTCCTGGTAATTAACTTTGTTCTACCTGTACTGTCTTGATAATGATTTATCTTATTCAGATAGAATATGGCAGCAAACACATGATTTCATTTGTTGGTTGAACCTAATCATCTTTAACTTTAATAGATTTGTATCAATTATATACTCACAATGAGAATGCCTCACAAAAGGTCTTCTTTCCAAACTACTAACACCTTCCATTGGAGACCAGAAGGCATCACTCACTGCCTATTAGCTGATATTTGTTCCTTTTCTGCTATCTTTTTTACATCATATGTCAGTGCCCACTGTGAAAGGTACTAGAAGCCACCTAATCAATAAGATACTCTTAATTTTCTGCCTTCTCTCTCTTTATATATTTTTGAGGTATAGTTTATAAACAGTAAAATAAATTAAACAAATTACATAAACATTTTATTTTTTAATTTAAAGTTATTTATTTTTATTTAAAATTGTTTATTTTATTAAACAAATTTACACAAATTTTAAGTGTACACAATGTAAATACTAACCCAATTTAAGTATACAGTACTTACATCACCTCAGAAAGTTCCCTTATGCCACTTTTCTGTCAGCCAGGAGGTGAGTGTTTCAGTTCCAAACTCCATCTGAATGCTTGCTTTCTTGAATCACTAATGGTACTAACTGTCCCCCGCTGGCTCCCCAGGATGTAGACTCTGAAAGGGAGTTCAGCTTGCAGAGTGTTTATTAAGGAGTGCCTTTGGGGTCAACATTTGTGAAGGCAGGGGAAGAGAGCAGGACTGAGTAGCAGGAAAAGTCAAGCTGCCAGAAGGCCAAATGCCATCCTGGACTGACCCCATGAAGAACTCTGGGCCTTGACTAGCTTTGTAGAGTTATCTGGAGTTGGGGCAAGAGGGTCAAGCCTTTATATTCCCATTTTGATGTGTTATTGGATGCAGGCTGCCCTGAGAAGAGACTCAACCTTAGAGAATGTGGGTTCCTGCAGTTGAGGCCATCGTAGAAGGGCCTGTCAGATGATGGTTGACCACTCTCTCAGCAGCTGGGCAACAAATTCTTCATCCAAGGGGAATTTGAAAAGTGTCTCACATTGTCTCTCACATTGCTGTTAAGGAAATTCAAGCTGCTTGGAAGCACAGGTGTTTTTTATTCAAGTCTAGAAGGAGGAAACCAGAATTAGAATAAAGAGTAATTGATAGGGCCTCCCTGGTGGCGCAAGTGGTTGAGAGTCCGCCTGCCGACGCAGGGGATGCGGGTTCGTGCCCCGGTCTGGGAGGATCCCATGTGCCGCGGAGCGGCTGGGCCCGTGAGCCATGGCCGCTGAGCCTGCGCGTCCGGAGCCTGTGCTCCGCAACGGGAGAGGCCACAACGGTGAGAGGCCCGCATACCGAAAAAAAAAAAAAAAAAAAAAAGAGTAATTGATAGCTAAATACTAGAAAATTCATGATTACATTATTTAAAACTTATTCTAATAATATTTTTGAATATGTTTTATGATTTTTTCATTCAAGAAATATTTGAGAGCTTATATTAATGGAGACATTTATCCTTCATCTTGGCCATCTACTAGCTGAATCCCTTATATTTGGGAACTCCTCTGTATGAAGCCAAGCTCATCTACCACAGTAGAGGCTGAAAATGCAACGTTATTGAAAGGACTGCAGGCCTCAAACCTAAGCTCTGCCAAACAGACAAATTTTTTAATCAGACCTGGTGTTGTGAAGGACCAGAATTTTGTTTGTAATGGTTTGTTGTGCCAGCAGAATAGTGAGTAAAGCCATATCCACTTTCCAGAGATGGCAGTGTTTCACCAGACCCCACTTTGGTGGAGTCAGCAGTGTAAACACCCAGAGCCAAAGACAGTAGTTTCCTCACCAGACTGGTTCTGTGACATTCTTCTTTGGGTTTTGTTTCTGACTGGGTAGCCTATCTGCTTAATTAACTAGGATTGGTATCTGTTGCTTGCCCCTCAAAATCCCTGGCTAATATAGCCTACCCTCCACCAAATGCTCTAGGCAGTAGAATTATCACGGTGAAAAGAAAAACGTTTAGTGGGGAGAGACTGATGGTTAGTAAAAAGATAAATTGACAATATAATTCTAGACTATAAATATCACAAAAGAAGTGAACAGGAAAAAGATAAATAAAGGAGGGGAAATTGGAGATGGGGGGCAAGGGATCCTTAAAGAAGGCTAGGAAAGTAAAATGATTGCCCTGAGACCAGTAGGCTGAGAGGAAGAGTGAGCTGGGTGAAAGGGGAAGGGGTGTGATGAAAAAGAATTTTGCAGCCAGAGACAAGAGTATTTGCAAAACGGGTGAGAATGAACTTGACTTAACTGTTCAAGGAACCAAAAGGAGCGTTGTGGTTGTCAGTTGTGTTTGTTTAGCTAATTTAATAGAGTTTCTCTTTTTAAAGAAAAATACATTTTGGTATGAAAACCTATGCTGTAACTGATGGCTCTCTATTAACTTTGAAGCAGTACTGTTTAGATCCAAAAACTTGTCTGATTGACTACATTAGAATCACCAGGGAAGTTTTCAATAAGTACAGATTTCTGGGACCCACCCATAGAGAGTCTAATCAGCCAAATTTGTAATCATTAGTGCTAGACTGCAGTGTTATATGAGGTAACACTGTCAGCAAAGCAGAAGCTTACTTTAGTTTCAGCTAAAGCACACCTGAGTAACAGCGCTGGTTACTGCAAATGCTGTGCATGTCTCATGCACGTGAGATTGGTATATACCCCTTTACTTGATAGACATAAAACTTTTACCTGACTAGAAATAAAACGGAGAAATCAGTCTTTCTTTCATTAAATTTTGCCCTTTTATGTAGAAGTCTATGCTAGTTGTGTTGTACAAGGTAAAAAAAAAAATTATTTGGAAGTCTAGTTGCTAGCTGTATCTGACAAGGTGAAAATCCTAGTAATTCTTAGTAATATTCAGTATTGAATAAAACCCCAGATGCTAATATATTGAATCCTGTTGTGAGGTTATTGGTGATAACAGATTAAAGACTTTTTTTTTATTGTCTATAGGACATGTTTTTATCCAGTCTCTAAGAATACTATGGATTAGCTTCAGGTTCAGCTAATTTGAAGGGAACCCCAGTCCAGGTTTTATTAACAGATATAATTCGAAGTATATCTTACCAAAGAGTCAACCTAGTTAAAGAACTCTGAGCAGAAGGCAAGCTGTTTTAATTATGAGGTCATTGATAACTTGGAGCTTTTCTAGGTGAGGACCAGTGTATCCAAGTAGAAGCCATGCTATGCTTATTCTGATCACAATCAGACAATTATGCAATTTTGTCTCCCTGAGTATAAATTTTTACCAAAAAAACCCATAAATGTTACATTAAAATATGAGAAAATTGTTGTCTAAGATTCTGTGTTTGTCAAACTCAAACTGGTGTCTTGTACATTTTATTTCACTCCCCTGAGGTGGGAATAAACATGGCACTTCTTTCTGAAGCATCACTTTCCCTTGATGCTCGTGATATAAAACCTTATTTTTGTATGGAAACAAATATGTATACATTCTAGAATAGGGAATTTATTATTTTCATAAAAATGTATCATTAATATGTAGTGATTTATTGTTTTAAAATGATTTAGTAAATGTTTTAAAATTTTCTCAATTTCCATTATTACAAATATTAATTGTTATAATCACATAAACAAACTCTTTGGAGTTCTCAATAATTTTAAGAGCATAAAGGAGATCCTGAAACCACAAAGTCTGAACCAGAACTAGGAAAAGACTACTTTCCCCCAACTTAGCTAACATTTAAATATATCCTCACAGCCTTGTCCATGGAAAATATTTACAGCTTCTTGTTTCACTTTCATTTTTACTCCTTATTTTCTTTCAGTTTTGCAAAGAGTTAGGTAAAGCAAAGACCTGGACTGGGAATGGGAAGCAAGTAAGGAGGCAGATAAGCATGTTTCCATTATAAGAAGATAGCTTAAAGTATTGGGAGTTGTCAAAGCATATCTTTTGTTTCTGTGATTTTGACTTAAAGAAGTAGTAATTTCTGATGTACTTTAAGCCTAGACAAAGTATATTTTGACTATATCAATGTTTTATTTTTCTTTAAAAACATTTACTTCATCTTTAAGGAAGCAGTGTTTTTAAAATTAATGTTGGTTTTTTTAAAAACTGGTAACTCATTTCCAGTTTTTAGTAGAAGTTATGAGGAAATTGATTCCATTCACTGTACTTGTTTTGCTTTGAAGCCTTCAAGAATGGTTCTGTATATTCTTCAAAAGTGAGATAGATAGACTGATAATCAATGTTAAATCTTTTCTTTTTCAAACTTTTTGATATTAAAAAAAAGGAGATTACTTTCTAGGAAGAGCCAATTCTTTTTTCTGAAAGAACTTTAAAAATATAATAATTGTCAGTTGCAGGAATAAATATCCCACCAAAACTCTCATATGTAAATTTAGAAATTTGGCAATTATTTCACCATTATTTGGAAAATTATCTGTGGAAACATTTATTTGCATTTCAAGGGGATGATTATTTTTATATTTTAACTGAGCTGCCATCCTATTCATGAATATGAGGCTTAAGGCATTGGAACGTCTGGGAACCAGAGTTAGATTTTTAATAAAGTCTAACTCTTCTCTTCCAAAAGCAGTAGCTTTAGTGACCACATGTTAGGCTGGGAGTCACCACCAAGAAATGCCAGTAAGTGTCAATGGGTACCACTTGGAGGACAACAAAGAAATAAAACTACCATGGGGTAAAAAAGTATAAGAGAGAAAAAAAGAAAAAGTGAGGGGTGTTAGTCGTAGAGTCCTTCAGTAATATCTAGTGAGAATATTCAAAATAATTTAGGGCCATTATGGGTTTCAGGCACTAACCAACAAATAGATAAAGCCAGCAAATCTCTACTGTGATTTGTCAGTTGGCTGGTTAGTCCCCTTGGTCAGTATCACTAGCATGCTGTTGATTCCTCTGAGTGCATGGGTGATATTGTGAGGAGGGTCAGGAAATACTTGATCATACCAGCCAAATATCAGATGCTGGCTTAAGTGTTTTGCATGATATGTTTTTTTAACTGAACTTTTTATCTTGGAATAACTTTAGATTTACAGAAAATTTGCAAAGATAGTACAGAGTCTGGGTATACCCTTTACCAGATTTCACTTTCCCCCCAGGTTATCATCTTACATTACTGCTTGGTTTCTTCTAATCCTCACAGACAACCTTTGATAGAAGCTACTATTATTTTGTTTTCTGTAAGAAGAAACTTAGGCCATATTGTGAGGAATAATATATCTATTATTTCAACAAATATTTGAGTGCATACTATGTGGCAGGCATTATTTTAGGGTTGGCCATGGGCATACATTGGTGAGTAAGATGGTATGCCTGCCTTCATGGAATTGTAATATTTATGTCATTTGTTCTGTATAGTACTACGTTGAACTAATTTCCTTTTTGTTCCTCTAGGAAGTCATTATAGGAAAAGCGCTGAAATGTTTATCTTATGGGTGAAGTAGTATTGACTATCACCCACCACCCAATTTGTTTCCTCAAAATTAATAGATGTAGTTAACTCAAGATCTCTACACTTAGCCACCTTCTCAAACTGCTCCGTAATGTTAATATATGCCAGTTTGGATTTCTGATTATCTGTATACCCAGTTATATTTATTGCTGTATATTGTCATCCTTTAAACATCCTTTGTTGGCTTACAACCTAAAATGCATTGGCTCTGTAGGTAGTATAGATTATGTGAAAATATAGTTCTCAGCATCAGAAGCCTGGGTTAGATTTTCAGTGATGGAATATAGCCTTCAAGTCTGTTAACAGAAATGGGAATCCCATGACTACCTCACCACACTCCTTGCTGAAAATACTACTATTCCTGAGGGGGGGGGGGGTCATTGACCTTTACATCCATTATAGAGGTATGGGAGGAGCAGGGAGGAAGAAGTACCTTAAGTAATAGGTTAGCCACAGAGAGACAAAAGAATAATCAGAGCACTTAAAAGCTGGAGGAAGCTTATGAAAGAATGGGGAAGTGAGCTTCTTGTAACAGGGATCCCTGCTGTTCTCTATTTTCAGTGTGGCAAAGCAAACCAGGCCCCTATGGACTCTAAAGAATGAATTATGGACCTGAATAGTAATGTGGTAGTGCTAATGATTTCATCAGTGACCATGGCCTTTGTCATTCCGTTTTGGGTGTATGTGTGTTTATGTGGCATTTGGGCCAATTAACTTATTAAATAACTTATTTGGCTTAAAAAATAAATTGTAGTTTTTCAAGAATAATTTAGTTATGAATTTGGCAGTGTGGGAAATGCACTTTATATGTTTCTACAATCATACTGACTGAACAAACAAATAGGTTACATCATTTTTTTGTGTGTTTAGTCCCATGTACAAACTGCTTTCAGCCTAGTCCTTTTTCAGTCGTTTAGATCTTTCTCCAAATTATTCTATCAAAAACTGAAATTTTCACTTTTTTCCTCTAAATTGTTTTCCCATTTTCTCCCATCATTCTTTAATTCATTCTAATGCATTAGTTTTTATAACCTTCTAGACAGAATCAGATTTCCTTTTGTTTGTATTTACATTTTTTTCAGAAATCTAGATTTTAATCTTTATATTTGTGAGTTTTATTAAGTGTCTGTTGTGGCAGTAATGATTTATAATAGACTCCCAGTTGTCCATGGAGATGTTACACCACTATTAAGTCTAAAAAGTATAATAATGAAATGAATATTTCTTCTAGACATGTATTTATTGTTCCTCCAGACCAGTATCTAAGACTTAATCCAAAGTTCAGTTAGTTTTAGAAGAGACATTTTACATCTTTCCATACTTCCTCATCTAAAATATTCCTGAAGAGTTTATATGCTTTTCATGCTCTCTTTCTCCCAACTGTACATTTATGACATTAATGTTCTTAGAGTTTAGTGTTTCATTAGTTTTCTGGAATCTCATGGTTTTCTCAAACCTAATTTTGATTTCATACTACTAGCTTTAAACTTCTCTAAGATTCTCTCAAGAGATCCTTGAGGGAGTTGGACTTGTTCTTGAGGCACTCAAGAATGATTATTCAATCTGTTCTTAAGTATGTGATGTGGGTCAGCATTTCATTGAAGACAAATGAAATATCTCTTAGTTTTAAGGTGAAAGTCACCTCATTCTCTTCATACTCTGCTGAATACCAAGCTACGAACAACCACAGACCACACGTGGATGGAGATATGATGCTATGCTATGCTAGGCTTCACTACACTACACTGCACTACTTTACACTAAGTGAAAAGTGCAAGGATGGGCTACTGTCCTCAATTTATGTGAAGATTTGTGTGAAAGAAATGTACCTCGAAGAGGTGGAGATCCTCCAAAAACTCTCTTTTACCTAAGGGTGCCCTTTGCTATTGACATTAATTAGCAACTTTGAGCTAGTTTTATGCTGCCCAAAATGAAGTGGAGAATTAATAATTTTCTCTAAATCTGAATTCTCTTCTACATCATTTCGGACATCAATCTATTTTTTTATTTTTCTACCTAGAGCATGGCCCTTATGCAAGTGACAGAATTTATATTTCTGTTAAGCTTGAGACTTCTAAGAAATCCCCTTTCTTTTCTACAAAGGGACAATTTAAGATCTCTCACTGAGACTTCCCACATTGTCTTATGTGCTGGATACTGCTTGCTGAGTTTAGATTGCCAATTTCTGTCTAATGGTTTTATCTTCTAGAAATCTCAAAAGCAAATAATTCTGTTGCCATTTTTCTCAAGGTGTGTATATGCCTTTCAAATATTTGGTTGGAAACAGAAGATTGTTCCTGTCTTGCTCATCTGGGTAAAATTCATTTACTGTTTTTCCTTTTAAACTGTTAGCTCAAGTGACCTTACACACGAGTCCCAGCTGTGCATTAGCATTGCTTGGGGATGTGTTTGTATCTTTTGTCTAAAAATACCCAGCCGGTAGGATTCATGATCCATGAAAGCTAATTGAAACAATTTCTCTTCAAGTTTTGGCAAGCGAAGCATGCATTATAAGCATTAATATCTATAAATTGAATTGTTAATGAATCTAGACACTAATAATGAATGCAATTTTGCAGGCTTAACTAGAAACACTAAAATTATCAGGATCTGGAGCAGAATTTTCAATCATTTTTGCTTATTAAATAGCAAAGCTATGCTTTTAATAAGCTAATCATTTTTATTTGACCCCATAGGAGTAGCTCAGTTGATTAGAAACAGGTTTCTAAGTGCAAAACAATGTTGTTTTTCTCTTACCAAAGCACTGAAATTTTAAGATGGATATTTGATCTCACAATCTGTGTCTTCTAATCACGTCTGTACATACATTTCAATGCTTTATGAAATATTTACTTACTCCATTCCTCCTACATTAAGCTGTATGTTTGTGTGTATGCATATGTGTGTGTATATGTGCACATGTGCATCCTCTTCAGTTTTTAAAGTCACTGTCACAATTGGCTTAAACAAATGGTCTCATTTTGCATGAAAACATTTAAGAAGATTGCATTATTAAGGTGTAATACAATTTGGAGCGTAATGGTTGCCTGATAGCTTTATTATTTTCAGAGCCTTTGATATATATATATATATTTGCATTTGAATATCATCTCCTAAAACTTTTGCATAGACCAAATTTAAATAGCAGCAAAATCTAGTATTGGGTTGGCCAAAAAGTTTGTTCAGTTTTAAGTAAAAAGACATTTTTCATTTTCACCAAGAATTTTATTGAACAATGTAGTCACTAACCGAATAAACTTTTTGGCCAACCCAATACATAATGTTAAACAACAATGGAGTATTTTTCCCCTAGTGCTTGAGTGACTTGAGATAGTAAGTCATGCGCTGAAGGGTACATTTAGTGCCTTTCAGTAGCTATATACCAAATAGTTACCAAGTGGCCTGAAAGAGTTAACTCACCTTTCTGTGTCCTTTCGCGTACTACCAAGGAATGACTTAACCACTAGGAAGAATGAAATGGTACTAACTAGGAATATGTGACATCTTTCTCTATATTCTCATGGAGGTGACTGAAACTGGAAGTCAAAGTACCTTTTCTGATTGCTTCTTTCCCTACAAATCTTAAGGATATTGACCACTGCTTTGGCTTGAACTAAAAAAAACTAAGATCATAGATTATGATCCTTTGTATTTCTATGGTGTCAGTTGTAACTCCTCCTTTTTCATTTCTAATTTTACTGATTTGAGTCCTCTCCCTTTCTTTCTTTCTTTCTTTTTTTTTTTTTTTTTTTTTTTTGCGGTACGCGGGCCTCTCACTGTTGTGGCTTCTCCCGTTGTGGAGCACAGGCTCCGGACGTGCAGGCTCAGCGGCCATGGCTCACGGGCCCAGCCGCTCCATGGCACGTGGGATCTTCCCAGACCGGGGCACGAACCCATGTCCTCTGCATTGGCAGGCGGACTCTCAACCACTGTGCCACCAGGGAAGCCCTCCCTTTCTTTCTTGATGAGTCTGGCTAAAGGTTTATCAATTTTGTTTATCTTCTCAAAGAACCAGCTTTTAGTTTTATTGATCTTTGCTATTGTTTTCTTCATTTCTATTTAATTTATTTCTGATCTTTATGATTTCTTTCCTTCTACTAATTTTGGGTTTTGTACATGTATACAATGGAATATTACTCAGCCATAAAAAGGAATGAAGTTGGGTCATTTGTAGAGACGTGGATGGACCTAGAGAGTCATACAGAGTGAACTAAGTCAGAAAAAGAAAAGCAAATATAGTATATTAACGCATATATGTGGAATCTAGACAAATGGTATAGATGATCTTATTTGCAAAGCAGATATAGAGACACAGACGTAGAGAACAAATATATGGATACCAAGGGGGAAAGGGGTGGGGTGGGAGGAATTGGGAGACTGGGATTGACACATATACATTATTGATACTATGTATAAAATAGACAACTGATGGGAACATACTGTATAGTACAGGGAACTCTACCTAATGCACTGTGGTAACCTAAATGGGAGAGAAGTCCAAAAGGGAGGGGATATCTGTATGCATATGGCTGATTCATTTTGTTGTGCAGTGGAGGCTAACACAACAGTGTAAAGCAACCATACTCCAATAAAAATTAATAAAAAAAAAAAGAAAGAAAAGAATACTAAGAAGCCAAAGTGTAGAAGTTGAGTCTGATAGTAATTTTTGCTTCAGAGTTTATAGGTTGGAATTTTTGTGGAAAAGTAGCCCAGAAGGGTTATTAGGATTCTTTGGTATTGTTGTGTTTTTTTTTTTTTCTTCAGCGTGTTGCATATTCCTTTTTACTACCAGGTCTAAGAATCTATAATACATTTAGAAGAATGAAATGTATAACCAATGTATATCATACATATTTTCTCAGGAATATAGTGTGTATTATATTATCATTTATGAAATTGTTTTCAGGATTTGTCAGTCATCATAGATGTGATAATTACAGTAATGCACTTTTTTCCCCGATGACTATTTTCTTTAGTTAACTAAAGCTTATACCTTAATTCTTATATACATGGCTTCATCAAAATGGAAATCGAATAGTCTTAGAGCATTTTGTACCACTCTTCCCAAAAGCTGATGATCAGCCTACATGTATGTGACTGAATCAGCCCAAGAAAATCTTCCTAGCCACAAAGCCCAAGAAAAAAACAAACAGCAAAACAAAATCCTTCCTCAAAGTACTGTTTAGAGAACACTCATTTCTTAGTTAATAAGCTTCCAGTACTTTCTGGCATTTTGATCAATATTTTTAAATGTTTTTATTGAATTCAGTCTTTCTTTTCCTGTTAGAAATAAAATTTGGATGGACTATATTTTTCATATCAGTAAATCTTGATTAAATGATTCCCTGGATTATAATCCTGCCTGAATTTGACTATCTATTTTTATTAATTTCCAAGAACATGTAATTTTAAAACTGTATATACCAATCTAAGTTCTTCTCCAGAATTGCCTAAATCATTTTGCAACCATTTGACATGGCCACTTGCAGCACAGAAATAATATATGCTCCTGAATAAGCAAGAGTTTTTGCCTATTCAAAACTTCTTGCTATTATCTGGTCAATTTCATGGAAATGAATTCCACAGACAAGTCTTAATAGTTAAGGTCAACCTATTATAAGTGATTATACTTAGAGCAGAGTAGGAATCTTCTACTTTTCTTTCTTATCCAAATATTTGAAAAAGTTTTCTACATCAGTTCAGTTTTCTTGAAGTTTTTACAATATCCTGGGCATGTGATAGTTTACATTAGAAACATGACTTAAAATCTTTAAAATAAAATTTATTTCTATTTTTAGTTAGAAGGAAATGTGCTGACATTATCATTGCAGTATTTGATTTTTTTTTTTTTTTTTTTGCGGTATGTGGGTCTCTCACTGTTGTGGCCTCTCCTGTTGCGGAGCACAGGCTCCGGACGCGCAGGCTCAGCGACCATGGCTCACGGGCCCAGCCGCTCCGCGGCACGTGGGATCTTCCCGGAGCGGGGCACGAACCCGTGTCCCCTGCATCGGCAGGTGGACTCTCAACCACTGCGCCACCTGGGAAGCCCAGTATTTGATTTTTACACTAGCTCTGTTTCGCAAAAATGTTTCTTTTAATACCTGCGGTGTTATAAATAGAAGGACCAAATTCTGTGTTATACTGAATGACATACCTCATTCCAAAGTAGAGAGGGGTTGAAAGGATATCTCTAACACAAACATTTTCTCTTCTTATAAGTACTTTTGGAGGATAGCATTCTATGAAAGAAATTAAAAACAGTAAGTCAAACTTGAACTTAAGAATAATTCTTATTGCAAGCTTACTTCTTAAAATATCATCATCTTCATCTTAAAATGTATCCTCATTGTCATTATCTTAAACTATTCCTCTCCGTTAAAATAGTAGGACTTGAGGCTTTGTAATGTTAAAAATCTATTCTGCAGTGCTTATTTTAAAAATACAATGTTAACAGAGTGATTTTAAACCAAATCCTGAGCTATATCTAAAGGTTATGGTTTTACATGACCAAGAACCAGAATTCTCTTTAGATCCTCAAGCCTATGCTTTTCACAGTATCTTTCCATGACTTACATAAGATAAGAAACCAATAGGGACACTTACACATTGCTTATGTGAGGAATCCAGGAAAACAAACACATATAAGAATGGGTAAATTATGAGACTTGGAAATTATGATTACTTGTTAATACTATCCTACTTTTAGAAGTTAACTTAGAAGTACCTTGGGGACATTATGTTCCTTGTGACACATTTTACTGTTGTTGTGACCACCCATTTGTTATATTATAGTACAAGCTTTAATGTGGGTTCTAAAACTATATCAGTTACAACTTTATCTTAACTACAGTAGATTAATCCAATATTTTCTCCAATTTCCCATATTATTTCCTTATTTTCAAATAAGTAGTCCAGGGCTTCCCTGGTGACGCAGTGGATAAGAATCTGCCTGCCAATGCAGGGGACACAGGTTCGATCCCTGTTCTGGGAAGATCCCACATGCCATGGAGCAACTAAGCCCATGCACCACAATTACTGAGCCTGTGCTCTAGAGCCCGCAAGCCACAACTACGGAAGCCCATGGGCCTAGAGCCCGTGCTCCACATCAAGAGAAGCCACTGCAGTGAGAAGGTTGCACACCGCAATGAAGAGTAGCCCCCACCCGCCGCAACTAGAGAAAGCCCACGTGCAGCAACAAAGACCCAACACAGCCAAAAAAATTTTTTTTAATTAAAAAAAAAATCAAATAAATAGTCCAGAAGTAGGCAGTTCAGAGCTGGTTCATCTACTTGAGGAAGTCATCAAAGACCCAGGTTCCTTCTGGTAATTTCCTGTTCTTCCATGGTTAGTGTGCAGCTTTTGTTTTTCCAGTCAAAATGCTTGTTCTGACTGCAGGCATTGTATCTACATCCCAAGTAAGGAGAAAGGAGAAATTACAGAGGGCAAAATTTATCTTGCTAGCCTTGTGTTTATCAAGAAAGTGAAACTGTCCTCAGGGAGTTTCATTTATATCTCATTGGCTAGTACTGTCACATGATCATGCCTAGTTGTGAGGGAATCTGAGGAGGTGAGTACATTTTTTATTGAGGTAGAGTTGATTTACAATATTATATAAGTTTCAGGTATATAACATAGTAAGTCACAGTTTTTAATGATTATACTCCATTTATAATTATTATAAAATATTGGCCATGTCCCTTGTACTGTACAATATATCCTTGTAGCTTATTTATTTTATACATAATAGTTTGTACCTTTTAATCCTCTATCCCTATCTTGCTCCTCCCCCCTTCCCTTTCCCCACTGGTAACCACTCATTTGTTTTCTGTATCTGTGAGTCTCATTCATTTTTGTTGTATTCAGTAGCTTTTTTTTTTTCAGATTCCATGTACAAGTGATAATGTATAGTATTTGTCTTTCTCTGTCTGAGTTCTTTCACTAAGCATACTACCCTCCAAGTCTATCCATGTTGTTGCAAATGGCAAAATTTCATTCTTTTTTATGGCTGAGTAGTATTCCATAGTGTGTGGTGTGTGTGTGTGTGTGTATGTGTGTGTGTGTGTACAGATACATACCTATGGAAGGTGAGTATTTTTTTAAAATTATTTCTTCTTTTTTTTTAATAGCCAATACAGTCTCAAACTTAAAACATCAAAGTATAGAAGAGTATATTAGTGAGAATCTCCCTTTCATATCACACCTCCTTCATCCTTCCACTTTCATATACTGCCCCCCGCCCTCCCCTCAAGAAACAGGTAACCACTGGTATTAGTCTCTTTTTTATCCTTCTAGAAATTTTTTAAATGTATATGATTCAAATATGTGTTCTTTTCTCCCCCCCTTTTTTAAATATCATAAGTGGTGCATGAGATAAGTATCTTTAACGGGTCACATAGCTGCCTCAACCAAACTAAACTAAGAAAACAAACCAGGATTCTTTTAATAAGGAGGGAAGGAGAGTAAAAACATCTTCCTTGGACTGTTTTATTTATTTATTTTTGTCTGAGTTGAGTCCAGTATTATACAGATAGCTGTGAAACTATTGATTCTGTTTAGCAACTGACAAAGGCCTAAGTGTTCTTCAGAACAGGTACCTGTGTCATCTGTGTAGCACAACCCTGTATAGAGGAGTTGATCAATAAATGTATGATATAGAGCTCATGATGTCTTTTACCCCATAACTGCTCATCTTCAACTCAATTAATGAAACTAACATTTGGTAAATTTTTCAGACCAGAAACTAAGTGGTCATTCCACTAGTGATTCCTTTTTCTCCAGCCTCCAGATGCCTCTCCTTCTCTTGTATGCCACATCCATTCAGTCATTCAGTCAGTCCTGCTGATTCTACTTTCAAAAGATATCCCAACCCCTCCACCACCTCTATCCTGAACCTGACCACTGTAGTTGTCTCCCTACTTCCCTTCTTGCCCTCTACAATCCATATAATAAACTAAGTGACCTTAAAAATAAATCATTTTCCTGCATAAACCTTTCCAAAGGCTTTCAACTGTAATTAGAATGAAATCCAAAGACTATTCTGAGGCCCATGAAGCCCTAGGTGATAGGGTGTTTGTCTGCCTCTTCTTTGTCTCCTCCTACTCCTGCCTCAGTGTCATTGTATTCTCAGTTTTGCATAGTATGGTCTTCTCCCAGCTGCATGCAGGGCTCTTTATTTGGACTCAGCTTACATGGCACCCGCTGTTGACAACTTTTTAATCATCTATACAACCCTTCTTCCTTGTACTCCAACATTTTCTGTTTCATTCCTCTGTTTTACTTTCCTCATAACACTCACAACTATCTAATATTATTATTTGTGTACTTGTTAATTCTCTGGCTTTTCCCACTAAAGTATAAGTTTCACGAGCGCAGGGACTTTGTATTGTTTATTTATTCATTCAGCAAAATGTTTGTTGAGTACCTGTTATGTGCCAGATCCTTTGCCATGCAGGGATGATAACAATAAACAAAATGGACAAAAATTACTTCCTTCATAGAACTTTTATTTGTGTGCATATGTGCATGTACGTTTCTATATGCCGGAGGATAGACAATAAACAAATAAATAAAATATATAGTAGTTTAAACTTAAGTACTTCTATGAAGAAAAATAAATAAGGAAAGGGGATGAATATCATCTGGAAGTTGGCAGTTGTTTTCACTTTCTCTTTGCTATTTTCACACTAATGTTTGTACCAAACCACCTAAAAATCAGTGGCCTTTCAACACCAGACATATCTGTGGGTTTCCTGAGGTTGAAATAATCCAGGCTAGACTTGGCTCCAGTTTATGGCTCAGTTTCAGGTATGTTCCACGTGTCTCCCATTTTTCTGGCACCAGTGGAATACCAAATCATGTTAGCCTCCATGGCAAAAAGCAGGAGTATAAGAGCCCAGGCCTAGTAGTACAAACCATTTTAAGTCGCTTGAATCATGTCCAGTAACTTCCCAGTGGCAATAGCAAATCACATGGTCAAGTCTAAAGTCTGGGGGCAAGGATTTTGGCCACCATAAGGCCAGAGTGTGGATATGTAATGCTACTACAGAGGAGTGAAAAATTGAGACTGATAATGTAATCTAATGTAAGGTCAGGGAAATCCTTGCTGTCATTTGAGTAAAGTGAGAGGTGAAGGAGGAAATCATGTGGCTATCTGGGTGATTCAGGCAGAGAGAACAGCAAACACAAAATTCTAAGGTGAGAATATTCCTGTGCTGTTAGAGGAACAGCAAGAAGGCCAGTGTAAGCAGAGCAGAGTGAGAGTGAGAATAATGGAGAGAAGGTCAGAGAGATTGTGGAGGGTGGTGGGAAGGTAGGCTTGTATATCATGGTAAAGACTTGGGCTTTTCTCAGAACGAGATGAGAAACCTAAGAGTGTTTGAGCAGAAGCATAACGTGATCTGACCAGCGCAGAGCCTGGCATGTGATGATTGCCCAGTATATATTAGTTAAGTGAATGCATGGTGATAACACTTATTCTGACTTAAATAAACCTTCCCAAAATAATGAAAGAGAGAAATACTTAGAGAGTGAATGGAGTAAAATAACCAAAGCCTTAGAAATGATAGTTATTAACAATCAAATAGAAATGACTCACAAAAAGGGGAGATCCTGGTGAGACAGGAGTAAGGTATTGCTTGCCAAGTGAAAGCCATTTGGTGGAATCTTTTCAACCCAAAGAAAAGCCCGTTGTGTTTGAAATTGAGCTAGTTATCCAAAAAGTACAAGACTGAACTTGGTGGCCATCGTTTTGGGATTCTGAAGGGGTCAGAGATTCCATCATTGTAAAATGATAGGAAGGAGGTGATTTTAGATAGAAGCAATTCATTGCAAATTAGCATATAATAAGCACTTAAATACTTACAGAACTAAGCATATAATTGAATTGCAACAGTTTTTTGGCTGTGACCCAAAGAAATCAAGCAAGCCTTAATTCTGTTCTATTGCTACTGTTAATATAAGAGACTAAAAGAAATTTGTCAACTTTATTAATCCAGGATATTAGTTCTCTTCCTGGCCTAGTGGGCTAGCTGTCTCCAAAACAGTTTTATTCCTTTACCTTTCTGTCTTCTGTCTGATAGCATTTCTACAGAAGAATATTATTAAAAGATAGAAATTGTTTTACAAATACATAACATACTTAATTTCTGGTTGAATATCCAAACTAGCCATCCATGAAAATTTTCTTGAACAATATGAAGATTATCTTTCTGAATATCTTTCGCTTAAGACTTATAACAAAAGTTCAACTGGTCTGAAAATCACACTTGTCTTTCTTTTTAGCTCCTGTATTGGTCTTCTGTTGTTGATCTATTAAAGATGACAGTTAGTCAACAAAGACAAAAAAAGTAAATTATATTCCTTTGATGTCATGAGTGTTCTTTAGTCATTATTTTTAGTTTTAAGGGGAACTTTGGTTCATATTCAAACCCAGTCTGGCTTCAGAGACTGTACTCTATATATTATACCCTGTACTGTCTCATCACACAAGTTTTTAAACACATTCTTATTGTTATTATACTTACTAATTTTACAATCAGTTATTACTGATATTCACTACCCTGCTATGCATATCCTTGCTCATTTTTGCTTTGTTCACTGCTTCCTCTTGGGTTTGATTTTCTTCCTGTTTAAGTACATCTTTAGTATTGCTTTCAATAAATGCTGCAGATAGTAAAATTTCTTTATAAAAAATTTCTTTATATTACTTTATAAAAAGTTTTTATATGTCTGAAACTATTTTTTTTCACCCTCTCTCTTATGTGATAGAATTCTAAGTTTACAGTTACTTTTTGCTCCACATTTTGGTAATATTTTCTGTTACTACTGATGAGAAGTCTGCTGTCAATCTGATTGTCATTTGTAGACAGTGTATTTCTAGAAAGCATCTTTTATGTTTTTCCCTTTTTCCCTTAATGCTCTGTGGTTTCATTATAATGTGGGTCAGAGTGTGATTATTTTTTTTAACTTCCAAATGATGCCTGCTGGGCCTTTGTAATCTGACGATTCATATTTTTCTGCATGTTTGGAAAATTCTCAGCCATTATCTGTTCAAATATTGCTTCTTTAGTTTTCTCTATTCTCTTCTACTGGTGCTTTCTATATTAGAGCTCTGCATTTTATCCTCCATATCTACTGACTTCTCTTTCATATCCTCCATCTTTTTACTTCTCTTACTGCACTTTGGGGGATTTCTTTCCCCTTATTTTGAAATTCACTAATTCTCTCTTTAGCTTTGTCCAGGTAACTATTTACCTAT
The DNA here is from genome assembly GCF_025265405.1 of Mesoplodon densirostris. Lineage (NCBI taxonomy): Eukaryota > Metazoa > Chordata > Mammalia > Artiodactyla > Ziphiidae > Mesoplodon > Mesoplodon densirostris. The sequence continues at coordinate 50,773,287 of NC_082679.1, forward strand.
TTAAATGGATTTTAAAATTACAACATCTGTTTTTTATGCCCAGACATTCATTTTAATATTTGCCTGTTTTATGATCTCTCATTCTTATTTTATCAGTGTTCTTTTTCTTCCCAGTAACTCTTTGGATATTTATAATCTAAAGTTCTTTTGAAATGTTCAGCTACCACTGGTTCCTAGGATGAAATGTCTCTGTAAGTTATCTTTATTGATATCATACATTTTTAAAAGTAGTTTTCATATAAAAGAGAAACGTGTGTGTGTAATAAAACATATATCCATGTACATACTACCCAGCTTGAGAAACAGAATACACCAGTACGTTAAAAGCACCTATGTGTTGCTCCCTGTTTTAACCCACTTGCTTTCCTCAGAGTTAACCACCATACTGAAATTTGTTTTAATGAGTCCCCTACTTTTCTTTATAGCTTTTCCAACTATATTTGGATTCCTAAATGACAGAGTCTTTAGTTTTGCTTGATATCGAACTCGATATGCATGGGACCATCTTGCATATATTCTTCTGTGCGTGCCTCTTTAATATATTTACAATCATGTTTTTAAATTTCAGTCATGGTGGTAAATATAGCTATACTTTCATTTTCATTTCCACTGCTGTATAATATTTATCCATTCCATTATTGATGGAAAATTAGGCTCTTTAATGGTTTATGTTGCTATAAATAATGCTGCTAAGAAAATTTTGCATATGTGATATATACACACATCTAGGCTATATTCTCTAAACTCTGTTCACTTGGGAATAGGATTACTGGGTTGGAGAATATGTGCATGTTCAGTTTTACTAGAAATTCCAAACTTATTTTCCAAAGTGCCTATACTGGTTTTGTTTTCACTAGCAATATGCATAAATTCCTCTTGCTTGACATTCTGGCAACACTGAGATTTGTTAGGATTTTAAAATATTGTCATTATTTTATGGGTCTCATGGGTCTGAAGTGGTATCTTTTGGTTTTAATTTGCAGTTACATCATTAATAATAAGATTGTCATGTGTTGATGAACCATTTGTGTTTTCTCTTCTCTGATGTGCTCTTCTCTTTTGCAGATATTTCATTTCTGATTGATTTGTGGGGGTTATTTAAATAGTCTGCATATGTCTTCTTTGTTGGATGTATATGTATGCATATTACAGACATCTTTTCTTCGGTTATGGCTTATCTTTAAAAGCTTTTTTAATTGTGCCTTGTTTTACAAAAGTTCTTAATTTGCTGTGGTCCAATTATCAATCTTTGTTTTTTAAATGGTACTTTGGTCTTTTGATTAATAAATCTTTCCCAGTGTAATATAAAAATTCTGTTACAAATTGTCTTCTAAAACTTTTGTAGTTTGTCTCTCACATTAAGGACTGTAATCTACCTGGCAGTGATTTCAGTATATGGTGAGAAACAGGGAACCAGTTTAATCTTTTTCCGTATTGAAACCCAACTGTCCCATTGTGGGACTGCTTAGTCTGACCTTTTCTCATTGATCATCAATGCCAGCTATGTTAAAAATGAAGTTTTCATAATCAATGGGTCTATTTCTGAGTTCTCTCTTTTGTTTGTTGGTCCCTGTACTGTGACCACTGTGTGTTTATCTTTGGCTTTAATAAGTGTTGGTGTTTGGAAGAGGATTTTTGGTAGGACAATCCCCCTAACTTGTTCTTCTTCATGAGTATATTGGCCATTCTTTGCTCTTTGCTTTTCCATGTATATTTTATCATCACTTATCAAATTCAAGGAAAAAGCTATTGAAATTTTTTACATTTATAGATTAATTTGGGGAGAATTACTCTCTTTAAAATATAGAACGAACCTTTCTTTCTTTATACATGCACTATTATCTCTCCGTTTATTTATATTGATATCTTACTGTCTTTTAATAAAGTCATATTTTTTTTATAAATCTTATATATTTTGCTGTATTTATTACACATACATCTTGTGTTGATATTGTAAATGGCTTATTTATTTTACTGGTAAAAACTTTAAATATATAGGTAAGAATAGAGAATAATGTAATGAACAACTATAGACCTATTCCCAGCTTCGTAAAATATTACCACTATGGCTGATTTCCTGCTGCTGCTCTTTCTCCTCCAATTAAGCATTATAAATACAATTACTGTTCCCACTGTGATCCTCTCCTATCTCATTCTCTTCCCTCCCTCCTTCTCTAGTGTTTCACAGATCCAGTGTTTTCATTCTTATACATGTTTTTATATTTCCACTATATGTTTATGTATTTGTTAGCAGTATAAAGTACTGTGTTTTATAATGTGAATGGCTCAATGTCCTTTATTAAAACAATAGTTTAATATTATTATATTGTAGAAAGTAGTCTCTAAAGAAGGTCTTTCTACCTACAGTATTGATAATTTGTATTTTGCTCCTAGGTTCTAGCTAAAACATTGCATCTTTGGAACTTATACTGTTTTCCTCTTTGAGAAACCTCTAGAGAGAGGAAGGTATAACATTTTCAAATGAAGGAATATATTTGAGCATAATCATGTATGTTTCCCACAGACATTTCCATATCATATAAGAAATATTTGAGTTAATTATTTTAACTATAACTCAATGAGATGAAATTTTGCTACCATTGATTTTAGGCATTTTTAGCTCCTGCCTCATTCACCCATAGCCCAATTTCTTAAACACTTGGCCAGAATAAATAAATGATAGACATAAAATGTAACCTAAATTATACATAGTATATTCCAAGTCCACAGAACCAAGATCAGTCTGGTTTTATACATAAATTTTCTCTTTAGCTTTGACACTGAAGATAGAGAAGAAAGGCAAAAGTAGTCACTTTTTTGGTTGGATAATTGCTGATGACTGGAAGTAAATTGAAGAATTTTCTTTCTTTATTTAGAAGTCTGATTCAGCTTTCACTGGTTGTGGATATATCCTTTCCCAAAGTTTAAACAAATTCAAGTGATGTTTTGCCTACTTTGAGCTAAATATCAACCCATGTTCATGTTCAAGAAATGACACATGGATACATATTTGCTTTTTTTACCTACTAATGTAATGCTTATTTATATGACTATAGGGACTAATTACTGTCCTGCCTGAAAAGAGTATAATAGTTTACCCATGGATGAAGGAAATTAATATGAGACTTAAATGGAGTACTTCAAAGAGAACTTAAGAATTCATAAGACTTCTGTCACAATGCTTTTTCTGTATTAATGGTACTGTTAGAACAAATGAATCAAACAAGGACTATTTATCTTATGGGTGATTTTAATAAGACAAGTTTAGGTCCTTTATACAAAGACTCATCAAGATGGTAAGTCAGTTTTTGTAGCCTTTTATAAAATATGCTGCCCCAAGAGTGATAGAATTTATTTTTCTATTTATTAAAATAGAAAAGATATTTAAACCACACCCCAAAAAAGTTAGTTTCATAGGATAGATCCCATGCTAGGCCACAAAACAAGCCTAGTAAATTTAAGAAAACTGAAATCATATCAAGCACCTTTTCCAACTACAACGTTATGAGACTAGAAATCAACTAAAAGAAAAAACTGCAGAAAACACAAACACATGGAGGCTAAATAATATATTACTAAACAACCAGTTGATCACTGAATAAATCAAAGAGGAAATCAAAAAATACCTAGAGACAAATGAAAACAAAAGCACAATGATCCAAAACCTATGGGACTCAGCAAAAGCAGTTCTAAGAGGGAAGTTTATAGTGATACAAGCTTACCTCAGAAAACAAGAAAGATCTCAAATAAACAACCTAAACTTACCCTAAAGGAACTACAGAAACTACAAACAAAACCCAAAGTTAGTAAAAGGAAAGAAATCATAAAGATCAGAGCAGAAATAAATGAAACAGAGGTTTTTAAAAAAACAGTAGAAAAGATAAATGAAACTAAAATCTGGTTCTTTGAAAAGATAAACAAAATTGATAAACCCTTACAGACTCATCAAGGAAAAACAAGGAAAGGGCCCAAATCAATGAAATCAGAAGTGAAAAAGGAGAAGTTAGAACCAACACCACAGAAATACAAAGATTACTTTTGTATTTCATTTTTTTGTATTGAGACTACTATGAACTATTTTGTATTAAGAGACTACTCTGAACAACTATATGCCAAATCAGAAATGAAAAAGGAGACATTAGAACCGACACGACAGAAATACAAAAGATTGCTTTTGTACTTTTTTGTATTGAGACTACTATGAACTATTTTGTATTAAGAGACTACTATGAACAACTATATGCCATTAAAATGGACAACCTAGAAGAAATGGACAAATTCTTAGAAATGTACAATCTCCTAAGACTGAACCAGGAAGAAATAGAAATAATGAAAAGACCAATTACCAGTGATGAAATTGATTCAATAATTTTAAAACTCCCAAGAAACAAGAGTCCAGGACCAGATGGCTTCACAGGTGAATTCTACCAAACATTTAGAGAAGAATTAAGACCTATTCTAATCAAACTATTCCAAAAAATTGCAGAAGACGGAACACTTCTGAACTCATTCTGTGAGGCCAGTATCATCTTGATATCAAAACCCGACAAAGATATCACAAAAAAAGAAAATTACAGGCCAGTATCACTGATGAACATAGATGTAAAAATCCTCAATAAAATTTTAGCAATCCAAAGCCAACAATACATTAAAAGGATCACACACCATGATCAAATGTGATTTATCCCAGGGATGCAAGGATTTCTCAGTATCTGCCAATCAATCAAGTATGATACACCACATTAACAACAATAAAAGAAGAATAAAACAATATGATCATCTCAATATGTGCAGAAAAAACTTGACAAAATTCAACATGCATTTATGATAAAAACTCTCCAGGAAGTGGGCATAGAGGGAACACACCTCAATGTAATAAGGGCCATATATGGCAAACCCATAGCTAATATCATACTCAAAGGTGAAGAGCTGAAAGCATTTCCTATAAGATCAGGAACAAGACAAGGATGCCCACTCTTGCCACTTTTGTTCAACATAGTATTGGAAATCCTAGCCATGGCAATCAGAGAAGAAAAAGAAATAAAAGGAATCCAAATTGGAAAGGAAGAAGTAAAAACTGTCACTGTTTGCATGTGATATGATACTATACATAGAAAATCCTAAAGACACTACCAGAAAACTACTAGAGCTCATCAACGAATTTGGTAAATTTGCAGGATACAGATTAGTATACAGAAATATGTTGCATTTCTATACACTAACAATCAACTATCAGAAAGAGAAATTAAGGAAAATCCCATCTACCATCACATCAAAAAGAATAAAATACTTAGGAGTAAAATTACCTAATGAGATAAAAGACCTATACTTGAAAAACATATCACTGGTGAAAGAAATTGAAGACGACACAAAAGGATGGAACGATATACCATGTTCTTGGATTGGAAGAATCAATATTGTTAAAATGACCAAACTACCCAAGGCAATCTACAGATTCATTGCAATCTCTATCAAAATAGCAATGGCATTTTTCACAGAACTGGAACAAATAATTTTTTTAAAATTTGTATGGAAATGCAAGAGACCCTGAATAGCCAAAACAATTTTTAGAAAGAAGAATGGAGCTGGAGGTATCATGTCCTCCGATTTCAGACTATACTACAAAGCTACATTAATCAAAACAGCATGGAACTGGCACAAAAACAGACACACAGATCAATGGAACAGAATAGAGAGCCCAGAAATAAACCCACACTGTTATGGTCAATTAATCTATGATGAAGGAGACAAGAATATACAATGGAGAAGAGGCAGTCTCTTCAATAAGTGGTGCTGGGAAAGCTGGACAGCTACATACAAAAGAATGAAATTAAAACATTCTTTAACACCATATACAAAAAAAAAAAAAAAAAGCCCTCCAAATGGATTAAAGAACTAAATGTGAGACTGGAAACTATAAAAGTCCTAGAGGAAAACAGGCAGAACACTCTTTGACATAAATCATATAAATATTTTTTTGGATCCTTCTCCTAAAGCAAAGGAAATAAAAACAAAAATAAACAAATGGCACCTACTTGAACTTCAAAGCTCTTGCAAAGCAAAGGAAACCATTAACAAAACAAAAATACAACCTACCGAATGGGAGAAAACACTTGCAAATGATATGACTGATGAGGGGTTAATATCCAAAATATATAAACAGCTCATACAACTCAACATCAAAAAAACAACTCAATTGAAAAATGGGCAGAAGACCTGAATAGACATTTTTCCAAAGAGGACATGCTGATGGCCAACAGGCACATGAAAATATGCTTAACATCACTAATCATTAGGGAAATGCAGATCAAAACCACAATGAGATATCACCTCACACCTGTCAGAATGGCTATCATCTAAAAGAGTACAAATAACAAATGTTGGCAAGAATGTGGAGAAAAGGGAACCCTAATACACTGTTGTTGGGAATGTAAATTGGTACAGCCACTGTGGAAAATAATACGGAGGTTTCTCAAAAAACTAAAAATAGAACTACCATATGACCCAACAGGTCTACTCCTGGGTATATATCTGAAGAAAACAAAAATGCTCTTTTGAAAAGATACATGCATCCCAGTGCATTATTTGCAATTACCAAGATAGGGAGGCAACCTAAGTGTCCATCAATAGATGAATATGATAGAGGATGAGGTATATATATACAATGGACTACTACTCAGCCATAAAAAAAAGAATGAAATTTTTTTCATTGTGCAACAACATGGGTGGACTTGGAGGGCATTATGCCAAGTGAAATAAATGACACAGAGAAAGATAAATGCTGTATGATATCACTTATATGTAGAATCTAAAAAATGCAACAAACTAGTGTACATAACAAAAAAAAGCAGACTAACAGATACAGAGAACAAACTAGTGGTTACCAGTGGGGAGAGGGAAGGGGGAGGGGCAATATAGGGGTAGGAGACTAAGAGGTACAAACTATTATGTATAAAATAAGGTACAAGGATATATTGTACAGCACAGGGAATATAGCCAATATTTTATAATAACTATAAATGGATTATAACCTTTAAAAATTGTGAATCACTGTGTTGTACACTTGTAACATATAATATTGTACCTCAACTATACTTCAGTTTAAAAACGTTGTTTCAGAAGAAGGTAACAAAATCAGAGATGTGAAATTATTCTAGAAGATAAAATAGAACCTGGCTGTTTAGAGAGCTATAAATAGAGCCACACTATTGTAGTTCTGAACACAGAGGGTAACTTTAATTTTAAATTCTGGAGAATTCAAACATTTTATGCAAGGAAAGGTCAATATTTTTATTTTACTTCCTGAAAATTGCTTTTATCTGTGTTCTTGACACAGTGAAAACACCACAATAACAAGTTCTGACTGCTAGCTTTCATGACTACACAGTGTATGTGGTCATGAAACAATTAGTGTACCATTCCTTTTATTCTCCATCCTAGATACAGAACAAAGGATGCATGGCACCTTGGATGGAATCTGCAGCCTCAAAGAAAGATGCCTGAGTTTGGGTAACTATCAGTAAATAGAGACTCCTATTAGCTTGTCCATCTGTACCTTTTTAATCCCTTTAGGTATATAGCAAAGGAGTTGCCATGTTTGCTTTAGACACAACTTTAAGGGTAAAGAGAAAAAGGTCACAGAAGCTCTTTGATTTTTCTGGCTATCCTATCTAAACAATGGCCTGCTTCCTCAAAGGAGACTCCATATATATGAAAGCCAGACTGTAACCTATCAAGGACCTCTGACTTCAGTCCTTTTTGCTTTTCTTCTTATTTGTTATTTCATGATATTTTCTACCTTTTTTTGTTTTTACTTAAATATTTTGGGGGGAATTCCCTGGCGGTCCAGTGGTTAGGACTCCACGCTCTCACTGCCGAGGGCCCAGGTTTGATCCCTGGTCAGAGAACTAAAATCCCATAAGCCATGCAGCACAGCCAAATATATATATATATATATATTTGAATAGGGAATGTTTCCACAGTATTAAATTCTAAAGGGGAAAACAGTACTAAGTGAAACATAATACTACCCTTGTATCCAAACCACGTAGGCCTCTTCTCCAGAAGCAACCACTATCACCAGTTTCTGGTGTGTATTTCCAACATGTTTTATGTGTATGTGAATATATAAAAATATACACTCATACACACCTTTCTAAAAAAGTACACACCTACACATATTATAGTATTCCTTTTATATTGTTATGCACCTTGCGTTTTTAACTTGACATCTCAGATCATACCATAATAGTTCCTATAAAATTGCTACATTAAAAAAAAATGAAGCATAGCATTTTGTTACACAGATGTCTTTATCTAAATGGTTCCTTCATTTCTGACATTTAAGTTGTTTTTAGGTTTTTTAAATTATGAATTCTGTTACAATGGCTATCACTACATGATGATGATTTTTATATATGTATATCTAGGAACTACAGGGTTTAAATGTATGTGCATTTCTCTGGTTTTCTCTTACTGCTCTGTTTTTCTGTTTCAATGATGTCCACTCATGTATTTATTATTTCCTCCTCTCTGCTTTCTTTGACTTAAATTTGTGTGCTTTTTTTCCCACTTTTTAAGATAGAAGTTTAGATGATTGATTTTGAATTTTTTTTCTAATTAAAGCATTTAGAGCTATGGATTGCCCTTCAAACACTGCTTTAGCTGCATCCTAAATTTTTCATATGTTGTGTTTTTATTATTTCAAAACATTTTATGATTTTCCTGTAATTTCTTATTTGACATATGTGTTATTTAGAAATATATTGTTTTAATTGTCAACACTTGGGGCTTTTTGAGATATCTTTATGTGATTGCTTTCTAATTTGATTTGGTTTTGGTCACAACACAAACTGTATATTTTCAATCTTTTAAAATTTGTGACTTCTCAAAATTCATTGAGACACAGCATATGAATTGGTGGATGTTCCTTCTGCACTTGAAAAGAATGTATATCCTGCAGTTTATGGGTTTACTCTACTTAACAGTTAATTAGGTCAATTTGGTTTTTCAAGTTTTCTATTTCATTTATTGTCTAATTTTCCTATCAAATACTAACAAAGGATATTAACATCTCTAATTATGACTGTGGGTTTGTCTGTATCTTTATTTCTGTCAGTATTTAGAAATGTATTTTGAAGCTCTCTTTATAGAGTTGGATACATGTTTACCATTGTTATGTCATCTTAATGAATTGATCTGTTATTATTATGAAATGTCTTTATCTCTGATAATATTCCTTGTTCTGAAGTCTATTTTGTCTGATCTGAATATAACCAATTTAGCTTTCTTATGCTTAATGCTTGCATGGTATGTTTTTTTCTGTTCTTTTACTGTTAATCTATCTGTATTTTTATGTTTAATGTGTGCTCCTTGTAAGTATTGGTCCTTGTGTTTTTTATTGTCAGACAGTTTCTGACTTTTAATGGGAATGTTTTGTCCACTTACATTTAATTTAACTTTGAATAAGCCTTTGGTTAAGCCTACCATCTTGCTATTTGTTTTCTTTTAAGACCTGCTTAAAAGGTCTTTTCTCTGTTTTTTTTTTTTTTTTTTTTTTGCTACCTTCCCTGCCTTTTGAATTAATTCATAGTTTTTAATATGTGATTTTTTCTTCTTTCAGCTTATTAGCCATATCTTTGGTGTTATTATTTTCAGTGTTTAGGGTTTATAATTTAATCTTTAGGTTATCACAATCTGCCTTCAAATAATATACTACATCACATACAATTTTACACCCCCACCATTCTTTGTTTTTGTTAAATTTTATTTACATCATATTATAAGTCAACTTTACAATGTTCAAAGAAATTAAGATAAGAAAGAAAATATATTTTGTATTTACCCATACATTTTTCATTTCCAATGCTCTTCATTCTTTGTGTAGATCTGGTATTTTCCTTCAGCCTGAAGAACTTTCTTTAACATATCTTATAGTGCAAGTCTTCTGAAGACAAATTCTCTGAGCTTTTGTTTGTCTGGGATATGAAATTCTTAGAAAAACATCTTAATCAAACTGCAGATTTTAGACAACACCCTTGATGCTTCTAGATAAAATACCCAGTTTACTTGTTTTCCTTTACCCCCCTTTCTCCCTAGCTCCCTTTGAAGCCAAATGTTTCATTTCTAAATTAGAAGATGACTCTAACCATCAAATGATTTGGAAAATGACTTTCATTAACTCTCTCCAGACTACTTCACTTCATAGGCTCTCTCCTCTTTTTATCATTCCTATTATTAGGAATACCAATCCATGTGAAATTCAATGTAGGTGACCTGCTTAAAAGGTCTCTAGTCTCATCAACTTTGAAGATTTGGTCTGGTAGACCCAGCCATCTCATTGTCTTCCCTCTGTATCTGTGGGTTCTGCATCAGTGGATTCAACCAACCACAGATTGAAAATATTCCAAAAAAAATTCCGGAAAGCTCTACAAAGCAAAACTTAAATTTGCCACACACTGCAACTATGCAATACTATGCCATTTTATATGAGACTTGAGCATCCGTGGACTTTTCTATCCACGGGGGACCTGGAACCATACTCCTTTCCCCCGTGGATACTGAGGGATGACTGTATAGGCCTTTTTAAGAAAAGGGAACACCAGGGCATGAAAAAACACTCTGTAAGACTAGTAGAAGTGTATTTTAAAATTTCCTGTAACGTTGTCTGCAGTGATTAAAAGTTCTATTCTTGTACATGAGCAGTTGAGGCCTTAAAGGAAATTTAAGGGAGGAGTTTTCAAGTTACACAATATTCATTTTCCTATTTTACAGTTAGTATCTTTTATCTCTTGCTGTCAAGAAATAACTTTAGCAGAAGTATATACTAACCAATTTTATCTCCATCAACTTTAGGAGACTGTTCTTCAACTGCCAGTCTTCTCTCAATCTATCAGCAAAAGCTGTCAGGTTTACCTCTAAAATATATCCCAAATCTGACCATTTTTCTTCACCTCTAGTGCCCTCCCTTAGTAAAAATATTTTGATCTCTTATCTAGAGGTCTCTAACAGCCTCTTAACTTGTCTCTTTGCTTTTACTCTTACCTCCTAAAAGTCTATCTTTACACATCAGCCAGAGTCATCCATTTAAAATCAAAGCCAGATCATATTACGTCTCTGCTCAAAACCCTTCAATGGTTTCCCTTCATGCTTAAAATAGCAGCCTGTCTTCATCATGGTGTACAGTGCTCTGCATAGTCTGGTTCTACCTCCAAATGCCCTGCCATTTTACCCCTCACTGATTCTACTCCAGACACATTGGCTTTTCCTTGAACATGCCGAGCATGCTGCATTTTCTGGGCTTTATTCTTAGTGTTTCTTTTGTCTGAATGTTCTCCCAGATATTCTCAAAGTGTTGGTATCCTCTATTTACTCAAGCCTCTTCTCAGAGCCATATCACAGAGCACTTCTAAAGTAGCAACTCGCCCACATTGCCCCCTTGCTAGCATAGTTACCTATCTCTTTGTCCCTAATAAATGAAGAGATGCATCAAGAATATGTCAGGCTAAGTGAGGATTTCCAGCAGAAGCCCCTTTCTGATCATGTATGAAGTGCACATATACATTTGTTGTGTGTGCGTTTTATGCTTCTTAAAGAATTAGTTCATTACCTAATGTACATTATGAATTATATTACTGACAAAATTACTAGAAAACTTAGCCACTTATTAGGAACGTTATCAGAAAACTTTATAACCTATCTATAGTGAATGTGTATCCCTGCAATATAGAATACATTATTTATGGTTTCATTGTTTCCACCCTTGTTTTTCCCTCTTTTGTTTCACATTTAATTTATGTTCTGCTGTTACATAATGTATTTTTTTTCCCAGCTGTCTTAAATTCTTTCTGGAACAAGGTAGAATATAAATAAATAAACCCAGATGTTATAGCATTGCCCACAGAAATTTAAGTTGGTAGAAATGCCAAATAAAATGAGATGAGTTCTGTCTTCTGTATAGTCACTGTTTTTAGTTCAACAGAAAAAATACATAGGGACATTGATAAATTTTAAAAGATGAACTTATGGAAGAGAATTTGTTTTTTTTTAGGGTAGGGAATATCTGTGGGATAGTGTGTCCAACATATCTCTTCTGGAAATTTTTTCCCCATTCATATGTTTAACATGACTTTTGGTCCCGGATATGTACTTCAGGGATTATTTGCCCAAGCTTGGACACAGTTCCTTACCTACCAAGGCAAAGTTAATTTGTCCAGGGATAGACACATGACTCATTAGTTAGGTCAATGAGAACCTTCCCTAATAATTTTGCTTTTAGGACTAAAACACTATGATTGAAGCTGTGAAATGTACAACTCCCTAGCTCTAGGCAGCCATGTTTCTCTTTATGTGGAAAAAGACAGACTGCAGTGATGTTTGAAAACTAAGCTGGTCTGTGGAAATAGATATAAGAAAGAGCCTTTACAAGTTTCAACTGTATCTTTATCCTTCATCTTGTACTTCTTCCTTGTACAGTTTTGCTAAGCCAGTTCAAGATAGTTTTGGTCGCTCGTAACCAGAAGAGCCCTAACTGATAGAGTTAGTTATAGGCAAGGTGAGTAGTAGGAAGTACATGTGGGAAAAGAATCCATATCCTGGGAATTCTCCAGTGGTCCAGTGGTTAGGACTCCACACTCGCACTGCTGAGGACCCTGGTTCGGCCCCTGGTCAGGTAGCTAGGATCCCACAAGATGCACAACGCAGCCAAAAAAAAAAAAAAAAAGAATTCATATCCTGAATGTGAGAGTCTGCCCAAATATAGAAAGCTGTTACTCCTAGAATTAAATTGTGAAGATATGCAAATTGATGAGTAGTTAAGAATATGTAACACTTCTCATTAAAACACTTTTCTCCAAATTTAGACTGTTTTGGGTTTTTTGTTTCTTTAATATTATTATTTCAGAATCTCATGCGTATGCTTTTTTTTTTTTTTTTTTTTGCCACAAGTATGCGGGCCTTTCACTGCTGTGGCCTCTCCCGTTGCGGAGCACAGGCTCTGGACGCGCAGGCTCAGCGGCCATGGCTCACGTGCCGAGCCGCTCCGTGTCATGCCTATGCTTTTATAGGCAGTAATGAAATCAGAGATAATAGTAACATTAGGCTATATTTGGTCATTTCGCTGGAAAAACCCTTGGAATAAAAAGAAGTTTTGTGTAATGTACCTTGTATCTTGTGACTGAATGTTAACCAAGTCCCCAGGGACAAAGCTTTTTTTTTTTTTTTTTTTTTTTTTTTTTTTGCGGTACGCGGGCCTCTCACTGTTGTGGCCTCTCCCGTTGCGGAGCACAGGCTCCGGACGCGCAGGCTCAGCGGCCATGGCTCACGGGCCCAGCCGCTCCGCGGCATGTGGGATCCTCCCGGACTGGGGCACGAACCCGTGTCCCCTGCATCGGCAGGCGGACTCTCAACCACTGCACCACCAGGGAAGCCCAGGGGACAAAGATTTTATCACTGGCAGAGTGTAGCAGCAAAAACTTTCGTTTTATGTTGCAATCAGCACTTTGTGTTTAATGTTTTAAAATATTTGGCAAACGCAACAGAAGAAAGGTTGTAGATGTTACCTTTAATTGGACTTTAAAAATTAATACAGTGAAACAGTGTTCTGATTTTTGCCCTTTGCCATTGACCATATCTGGTCTATCGAGGGTACTTTTCTCAGCTCTATTTTGTTCTTAATGAAGGTAGTGTTATTAAGAAGAAATTATTTGCTCTAAATGGTACTGTGATCAGTTGCATTTTTAGTGGGTTTTTTCTGTGTATATAATCTATGTACAATAATATTGATATATAATGGTTCTTTATATACGAGAGGGATTATTCCAATAAACATAACCTCATTTCCACCAATAATCTCAATTTTCCCCCCAAAGATGCTAGATGCAGAATAACTGGTTTAGTTTTTATCTGCTCTTCTGAAGCCCTTGCCAATTTCTAATGGATGTACGAATGAAACGTCAAAACGGAGAATGCAAACTGGTCTAGATAACCTACAAAGCAAAAATTAATTTTTCAGTTTTTTAATTAACTAAAGTCAAAACGCATATTTCCTCAAGCTTCAGAATTAAATTGATGCCATCACAAGGTAAAGGAGAGTCTTTCATGGGAACTAATGACTTTTGACTTCTCTGGGATTAATGTTCCAAGCCACCAATCTATGCCACAGCCAGCTCCATTGAGAAAGTTCTTCTACCCTTTAGGTACTCTTATGATTTCTACCAAGACAGAAGTCTAGGAAAAGAACCACTCTTTTCCCAGTATATCTGGACTAGGAATTTTTTGGCAGCAGCAACAGAATCTGTGCAAAGATCTTTGCTGGTCAAGCCCTCTACACTTAACTGAATCCTCAACTTAAATAAGTCTTACTAAATTTGCATCTGGAACCTAGAGCATCTGGTGGGCATAATTATAAAAGTATAGATTTTAGATTTAAGCAGAACTAAGTAAAAATCATTACTCCTCTCTTTAATAGCTATTTAACCTTGAGAAAATTATTTAACTTCTTGGTCTTTTCTGATCTACCATAAAATGTTGTTATGAGATATTATATCTGAAGTATCTTCTATAGTACCAGCCATTTTTCGTTTCCCTAACATTCCTTATTTCACCATGTTCCATATTTATATCTTCATTGTTCACGAGCCCAAATACTATCCCCTGTAAACTCCTTTCTTTTACCTTAAACTGTCATTCATGTAATGCTCTGTGCATAGTCTCATGATCTTTCACTGCTTTTGCTCCTCCTCATCCCTTCCGTTGTGCCTGGTGGAACTGATCCTATGAGAAAAAATTACCTTAGGTCCTCAGGCTTTTCTCGGAATTATTCCGGTACTGACTTCTATTTGGAGCTACACCAAGAATTTGACTACCCCTGAATACACTCTAGAGTGGAAACTCTTTGTTTTCTTCATTATATATCTATATGTCTGGGACATTGGTTAGTTATTCAGTATTGTTCAGGTTGTTTTTTGTTGCTTATAATTCATCATTCCTCTATTCTCTGCTAAAAATAATCTCCTATGGCACAACTATCTTTCAACAATATGACTATCTTGCTTTCTTGTGGTCTTCTACCAGTCTCCAAGTTACTTTTCCATTTTAATTAAAGGATTATGCCAGGATGGGAGTCCTCTTCCCTGATTTCATAGTATTCTGTGCTAGATGCCATCACGACTCAATGAAATGTTCTGTCTGATAACATAGTCACATAGTTTTTTTTGGTTTTTTTTTTGTGGTACGCGGGCCTCTCACTGTTGTGGCCTCTCCCGTTGCGGAACAGAGGCTCCGGACGCGCAGGCTCAGCGGCCATGGCTCACGGGCCCAGCCGCTCCGCGGCATGTGGGATCTTCCCGGACCAGGGCATGAACCCGTCCGTGTCCCCTGCATCGGCAGGCGGACTCTCAACCACTGCGCCACCAGGGAAGCCCTCACATAGTTTCTTGACATCCTTCTATATCTTGATGACTCTATCCCTGAAATCTTATCTGGTATTGTACAAAATCTGGAGATATTGTATAAGAAGTGAATTATTTGCTACATGTATTCCATCTCAGTGTACTCAGGTGAAAGTCTTAACAGTTGCCCTGCACAACATTACCAGGAATCACTGATCACTAGTTTTGTCCTTATTGACAGACAGTCAGTCAGTGAGTGAATCAGCTCTAGAGTATGCTTTGTAGGGCTACTATGTCACCAATTCTCTTAGGTTGGGTCCCCTAGAAGCAGAGCTCAAGGAAAAGATTCTTGTGCAGTGATTTAGTAAGAGGATACTCTTCAAAAGAAAGTAAGGAAAGCAGGAATGGATAGAAGAAGAAGCTAGACAAAGATGTGGTTTCAGAAGTCTAGCTTCATTTTGACCCCATGGGGAACTCTGGAGAATGAATGGTACCACAAAATTATCCTCTTATGGGACAACCCCTCTGTGGGACCAAGCTGTGATGACTTGGCTTTTGTAGCCCTGTATTTGTTACTCAACTGTTGTGGGCCACCCCTAGTTAGTTGACTCATATCACAGATATACCGCGTAAAGAGACTCTCATTAACAAAGGGTAAGATTGGCAATCACTAATTTTAATTAGGTTCCTAGTATTCCAATGTAGGATTATACCTATATTTTGTTTTGCAAGAGCCCTAATTATTAGACATTTTGATTGTTTTCATTTTTTCTGTTGTAAACCAGATGAAGATTAACATATTCTCTAAATAATTGAGCATGTGCAGTTTTTTAAAAAGCATAACAAGATAATTGGAAAAATATGAAAAAAACCTAGACTCATCAGCTTTTTATTGTATAATACCGGTATAATTTAAGGATGAAATTTAAGTTAAGTTTTGGATTAAAAGATGGAAATATGTTAAAGTTGTTACATAGATATAGAGATGAGAAATGGAAATTAAAATGGAACCAAAAACTGCAAGGAAAATTTTGATAAGTAAGAAAGAGTAGAGAATAAATATAGTTCTTATTTTTAGGTACCTGCATACATTTGCCAATCTCTTAACAAATGTATTGACATATAAGACTTGGCTGAAAAGCAGGTTGAGACATCCTCTTATTGATTTAAGCAGGTGAAATCGGACCTATATGCCATAATTAGACCATAATAAGTAATTTAAGAATATGTATACACCCATAAATGAGAAAGAGGCAGCATCAAAAAATGGTCCAAAAATACATAAGTGAAGGGTAATGCATTGAAGAAGAAGGAGAAGAAGGAGAAGAAAAAACGTTGTATGTAAAGCTAACACTAAGGATTTAGGTAAAGGAAGAATTAAAGAAAAAATGATTGCTTTCTTCCAAGATTATTGTGGACATATCACAAGATATTCATTATTCATGCAGGGAAAATGCAATATTTAGAAAAGAGAATAAATTAGTATAAGATGGAAATAGATAACTAACATGCCTGAGATAGTTAATTCTTGAAAAAAATACATCTTAGCTATAAGGATACTTAGATAACTGTATAAACAAAAAACATAAATATTTTCATAAAATTCATAAAAGCAGTTGCCCCTAAGAGAGAGAAAGCGGTGTGCAATTGGAAAGATGTATATAGATAGCTGCTAAGGTTACTGGGGATGGCATTTTTTAATCTGGGTGGTGGGTACACACATGTTGTTTTTAATATTATGTTTTCAAAACACACTTAGAGAAGTCTGACATATTTCCTCATAAAAATAAAATTAAAAATATGTTTTAATACAGCAAAAAGAATTTTAAATAATCAATAAATTAAAGAGAAATTACAGAACTTCCCTGGTGGCACAGTGGTTAAGAATCCGCCTGCCAATGCCAGGGACATGGGTTCAACCCCTGATCTGGGAAGATCCCACATGCTGCAGAGCAACTAAGCCCATGCACCACAACTACTGAGCCTGTGCCCTAGAGTCTGCACGCCACAACTACTGAAGCCTGCGCACTCTAGGGCCTGCGTGCCGTAACTACTGAGCCCGCATGCTGCAACTACTGAAGCCCACACGCCTAGAGCCCATGCTCCTCAACAAGAGAAGCCACTGCAATCAGAAGCCTGCACACCGCAACCGAGTAGCCCCCGCTCGCAGCAACGAAGACCCAACGCAGCCAAAAAAATTTTTTTAATTAAAAAAAAAAGAAATTACACTTATAAATGTAAGGAGGAACAATAGTTTTATTCAATTCACATGAACCATATTGATCTCGGTTCAACTTATCAATTCCAAAATACTTAAAATAGAAGCATTCTATTAATCTTTATTCATAGAATATAACAACATTATCATGGTAAATTGGTATCTAAAATTTAAACAACTCATTACATAACAACAGAATTTGGAATAAGATATCTTTGTAAGTTTACATCATGGATGTGAGAACAGCAGAGTGAGGCTTCCATGCAATTAGACTGCATCTATGAAAAACATAGCAATTGCAGGAGGATAGAATATTGTCAGTAAAAGCATTGTTATTCTGCTGAGAAACAATCATAATAGTAATTTAGTGCTAATATTAAAAAAAGAAAACCAGTGACCCTGAGCATGATTCTGTTTTTAGTCCACCATCAGCCACTCCTAAAATAATGAAACAAATATTAAGTGGCAAAAAAGTGGTATGTTCTTAAGAATGCAGCAAGACTATAAACATTGAACAGCCTTAGAATCTAAAAAAATAAAGCGTAGAAGAACTTTATTAATGATTTATAAAAGAGGATACACATCATGTTAATTAAATTTACAGATGATGCTAAATTGGATAGTGTTGAAAAAACCAGTGAGGGCAGATAAAAGGGACCTAAAGTGGTTAGAAATATGGGCAGGAAATGAAATGTGATTCAACCTGGAAAAATGTAGCTAATACATCTGGGGAAAAATAATCAGAAACACAGCCATTCAATTGGCAGGATATACAGTACTTGGAAAGCAGTAATACCAAGAGACTTTGAGATGATAGTGGGTAGCAAATTATATATGATCTAGTAATGTAATATGACAGTAAAATCAGTCAATGAGATTTTAGTCTGTATATGCAAAAGCTTCACATTGTATGGCTGGAAGATAAAAGTTATTTAAATGGTACTGCTGAGATCACAATGAGAATACCAGTTTAGGGCATAAATACCCCAAATAAATAAATTGAGTAGTGTTCAAACTGGAAAATAAATATACAGTGGGCTTCAGACTTTAACTTGTCAGAGAAGATTAAAATAACAAAACATACAAGATTTGTCTATCTCTGACTGAGTCCAATTTTGATAACATTTCACAAATATTTGATAGATATTTATATCTTTCAAATATAAACATCATGGAAGCCAAGTCATTTTGAAAGGTAGAATAAGGGGTTTATAATCAAGTAATGGGATGAAATTAAGTAACGGAAATTTAAGACTGAATCGGGGATATGTTTCCTGACAGTGAAATCTATTAGTCTCCGGAATGGATTCCCTAGAGAGGTGAGGGGAAGTTCCATTGCTCTAGCCATTGGACTAGATCAAGGCTTGGACAACACATTATTTTTTTTTTAAAAAAGTAAAAACTAATTCAATCAGTTTGCATTGGCAGGACTGCTCACAATAACAATGTTGGGTCTCATCCAATTGTCTTAGACGGCCTCAGACTTCTCTGACATGTTATGTCCTATCATTAAGGAGCTGCATGTTACTTTTTTAATGAATGATTTCTAAAAGACCAAATTCATATTTTCCAGCTCATGGACTTCAATTTCCTGGATAATTATTTTTTTCTTCCAAGTCATAAGAGTGCTAGAAAACACCCCTCCTTTTCCCTATTGATGAGCTTTGGCCTTAAATATTCCAAGCCTTTTGGAACAAATCAGGTGAGGTAGCTGAACTCTGAAGTCTCACTTATACCAGTGCATTGAAAACATATTTTTACTTCAGTTTTGCAACCACAACTATGCAGTATATAAAAATTCATTTACTTCCTTTTCTCGGTTAATCCACAGAGAGATTTTTACCAGATGGTGTCCTGGAGGTACTATTTACTTTTAGCAAGCAATATAACTGAGTTTGAAAAATATAAAGTATGCACTTCATCCCAACATTAAAACATTCTGTCAGTTTTACTTTTAAGTTATGTAGCCTAAAGTTTGTCTGTAATTTTGTTCTGTGTCCCCACTGACTGAAATGAATGGGGAAGAATTCTTTTAAATGATAATCAATTTTAAACCAAAGTGTGATTCTTCTAAGGAAAAACAAAAACAAATTAAAATTATGTATCAGACTTTGAGGTAAACTTTATATATATGCATATATTTATGTTTTAAGGTATGTATATACACTATATATTTTACATTATTAGTTCTTGTTATCATCTCTGTAGAAAGAAGTAAAGAAAACAGAGACTTCTGTCCTTGATGTGCTTAACAGAATAGCTGGAGAGAAATATGTGAGAAGCAAATATAGGTGTTATAGATAAATATTAGTAATTTCGTAAAAGCATTTACATGGAATTGTGCAAATTATGTAGAAGGTGACAAATAGATTTGATTCAGTGGGGTGGAGAATCTGTTGAGGTTTAATAAGAAATGAGCTGGTGAAATGGGACTACAGAGTTGGAATAGACATAGGGTATTAGGGTTCTCCAGAGAAACAGAACTAATAGGATCGAGAGAGAGAGAGAGAGAGAGAGAGAGAGAGAGAGAGAGAGAGAAAGAGAGAGGAAGGGATGGAGGGGGAGAGAGAAAGAAAGGAGGGAGGGAGGGAGAGGGAGAGAAAGGGAGGGAGGAAGGAAGGAAGGAAGACAAAGGGAAGGGGGAAGGGAAGGCAAGGGAAGGGAAGGAGGTCTAGATCACCTATCTATCTATCTATCTATCTATCTATCATGATTATGGAGGCTGGCGAGTCCAAAATCTGCAGAGTTGATGTTTTAGTTCAAAGGCCATCAGACAGGAAGATCAGATATTACAGTTTGGTCATAAGCCACAAGTATAAATAGAGACTACTAATTTGAGCTTAAAGATATATATCAATCTGACGATTTAATAGTTGTTAAATGGAAATGGGGAAGTTGAGATTATTTTGCTTTATTTGGTTTCCAAAAAAGATTTCTTTTGTCTACCTCTGAAAAAACAATTTTGAAAACCACAATTTTATTCCACTTTACTCTTAAATATATTAAAAATATTTTTGAGGGAATTAAATGATCAGTTCTGATTTTGGTATAATTAAAACATATGTAGTATAATATGTCATGTAGAGGTGAGTTACAAATGTTACATAAGTTCAGGTGAGTTGAAAACTGCCTGTTTTTTCTTCTTGACTGAGTAAATAGTATTGCTCTAGGAAAGCAGCTCTTCTAACATCACAGAATTAGGATACTTATTTTTTAGTTTTGGGGTGTTTACATATTTTTTGTTATAAACAAAATTCAAAAGTCCCTAATCCAACTAGGTGAGAAAAAATAGCCCCACATAAGTTAGAGATAAATCTTGACTTTAGAACAATTCACACTTCTAAACAACATGCCTTAAATTTAATCATAGAAGCAGAATTCACTTACATAAATAGAATTCATATGTTTGTATATTAATAACATAAGACAGTTCTGAGCAATTGTTGTATGGTAGCTTGCTGGGTAGCAGACAGTTCAACTTGCAGAGTTTTTACTTAGCTGTATTTACTCTTTGTGTTGCCTTTTGCTGGAACTTCCAGCTTCTTCCATGAACCTGTAAGAGGTTCCTTAGATGCCAATATTAAGAAAGGGCAGGAGTCTGAGTGGGAGGAGTCTGAATCTCCACTCTGTTTCAACCAGGGCAACTCCAGATTATTTTTGCTTTATTGGGTTTTAGCACTGACATATATACACTACCAAATGTAAAATGGATGGCTAGTGGGAAGCTGCCGCATAGCACAGGGAGATCAACTCGATGTTTTGTGATGACCTAGAGGGATGGGATAGGGAGGGTGGGGATATGGGGATATATGTATACATATAGCTGATTCACTTTGCTGTACAGCAGAAACTAACACAACATTGTAAAGCAATTATACTCCAATAAAGATGTGGGGAAAAAAAATCTCTTTTGTCCACTCCTAAAAAAAAAGTTTTGAAAACCACAATTTTATTTCATTTCACTTTACTCTTAAATAATATAAAGCTCTGTTGATTTAAATAGTGTGGTAAGAATCTATGAGTAGACAAGCAAATTAGTTGATTGCATAGAAAGTACAGAAATAGACTCAAATACATGTGGAAATTTAGCATATAATAAAGGTAATATTTTGACTCAGTGTGAGAAGAGTAGATTATTCAATAATAAATGATGATGTGACAACTGGTTAGCCATTTGTATACACATAAAATGTTGTCTTTTTGCCTCATACTTTACAACAAAAATTTCAGATTTAATATTGAAAAATAAAAACATAAAAGTATTAGCAGAAACCCTGGAAGAATTATTTTTTTTAATCACAGAGGTTTGAAGTTCTTTCTAAGTAGGGCACAAACCTCAAAAATCATAATGGAAAATTAATTTGACTAAACAAAAATAAAAGAAAAAAATTCCACATTAAAAAAAACACCAGAAGCAGAGTAAAAGGGCCAACCAAAAACTGGGGAATTGAATTTACAATTCTATGTTGCTGATAAGAGATAACCTTTATATATAAGGAGCTGTTACAAATCAATAATAGAAATACCAACAGTCTGATAAGAATGTATACAGACAGGTGATGAAAAAAGGAAATATAGGGACTCCTAAAATTCTGAACAGATGAGAACTTTGAATTAAAACTACAAGAGGAGTCCTGCATCATTGTCTATAAACACCAATAAGAGTGCAAACAAGATAAATGTCTACCAGGAGGGGACTATTTAAAGAAACTCTGATATAATTCTATGCATAATTCCTCATAAGTAGGGAAGTGTTGTCATTATAACAGAAGTCATGGTGATTCTAATGTGATTTTCATTAGCATGTTAATGCTTTGCGCCAAGTAGCAGTGGTTTCAAGTGCTTTTTTATAAACTGTATCTAGCCCATTATTAATGACTGTGGCTTGAACATTGCCTGGTAGCCCCCAACCAGCTCTGACTGTTGAAGAGCCTACAGGCTGGAAGCTGGGAAGAGGAATGTCTTAGTTTGGGTTGCTCAGAAAAGACCCTGAGACAAGAATTAGAATAAAAGGATTTGAAGACTTTATTTCTGAGGTGATCCCTAGGGACACTGGTAGAGAAGTAGGGAAATAAGTAGTCAATAAAGGATGCAGTATCATGTTAGAGGAGTCCTGTCTGTAAATTCTGGGTAACAGTGGAATATAGTGCTTTAAGAGTTATTCTCGGGCCTCCCTGGTGGCGCAGTGGTTAAGAGTCCGCCTGCCGATGCAGGGGACACGGGTTCGTGCCCCGGTCTGGGAGGATCCCATATGCCGCGGAGCGGCTGGGCCCGTGAGCCATGGCCGCTGGGCCTGCGCATCCGTAGCCTGTGCTCCGCAACGGGAGAGGCCACAACAGTGAGAGGCCCGCATACCGCAAAAAGAAAAAAAAAAAAAAAAAAAAAAGAGTTATTCTCAAATATAGATGTAGATTCACACTGAATCCCATCAGTCATCGGTAGAGAGCTTTAACTGTTTGTTTTGTTTTTGTTTTAATTCTCCTGCCCTTCCAACCAGCTGTGTACAGGCTGTGTACATGAGGGCCCAGGGGAAAGCCTTCCTGCTCTGTTAAGCCCTCTGCCAAGAGCAAGAAGAGTGGATGTTTGTGGGGAGGAAGGGGCAGGATGGTAGGATGGGGGCATAATATCCACCTCTGTAGGCTGTAAGATGGGATGAAATCTGCCACGATAAGCTGCAAAACTGATTGCCAATGCCAAAAGGACTAGGAGAGAGGAAGCTGGCTTAGTCTTCAAGTCTGCAAACTCCTGTTCTTCAGGGTAATTCCCCACCAATATTTTTCTCAGCACACTGATTTTGCAGAAACTCGGTTGTTTCAGAACTGTCGTAGCAGAAATACCTGTATTTATTACAGTCATTCAGCTCAGATGGAAGATGCAACTTCCTAGTTCAGGCAGAAATGCTTGTACTATGCAGCTATTAAAGTTTTTACATAGGTCAGCCATATATGAACTATTGGAAACATCTCTAAGATAAATTAAGCAAACATACACACACACCCTGTGGAGTAAAACAGTTTGAAGAATGTATGTTTAAGAAACAGCTACTCGGGCCTCCCTGGTGGCGCAGTGGTTAAGAGTCCGCCTGCCGATGCAGGGGATACGGGTTCGTGCCCCGGTCTGGGAGGATCCCATATGCCGCGGAGCGGCTGGGCCCGTGAGCCATGGCCGCTGGGCCTGCGCATCCGGAGCCTGTGCTCCGCAACGGGAGAGGCCACAACAGTGAGAGGCCCACATACCGCAAAAAGAAAAAAAAAAAAAAAAAAGAAACAGCTACTCTCCAAAGGTTCATGCTACCCTTCCATAGAGTAAAGTTGACTAAGTGTCAAGCCAGGGACTAAATTTCCCAGCCTCTCTACATCTAAAAGGACCACATGATTTATATCCAGTAGAATATGTTCAGAGTGATCTGGTGTCTTCTAGGCAAGATGGTTGAGAAGCAGTTATATCTTCTCTTCTCTTTCATTTTCCCCTATTTGTTGTTGAAGTGAAGACTCTAAAGCCCTGAGCTGTGGCAGAACTTGGGCTCCTGAAGCACACATGGAAGACTGCCCACTGAACATTGGACTGTCTGTGTGAACTAACCTTTTGTGTTAAACCACTGAGATTTCAGGGCTTAGTTATTGTGGCAGCTAGCATTACCTTAGCCTAACAGTATGCTGCCATTTGAATGTATCTATAAAACTGAATATATAAATATATGCTTCCTTATGTATAGAGTGTGATTGAAGAAATACATAAGAAACTGAGAATGGTGGTTCACCGTGGTGGTGGTGATTTCAGTTTCAGCATATGAGAGAGACTTACTTTTCAGGTTCTGTCTTTTATACCATATTGTTTATATGTATTATCTAGCCAAAAAATAGAGAAAAGATAAGTATTTGAACTTAAAAAGAAAGGAAACCGTGAGGGGAATATTAAAGATACTGGAGAAATAATGAATAATTGAGGAAGTAAGTTCAAATGCAGTAGGAGGAAACTGAGTCAAAGGCATAAGTGGAAACATAAATCAGGAAAGATTCCTCATCCTCTGACATGCGAGGTAGCAGAAATAAGTTATATTGCCCAGAACAAGACAAATGCAAGTGAAAACTGTACTGAGACACAATTTCTCATCTATCAGATGGACAAAACCCCCAAAGTTTGCAAAATCCCATACCCCTTCACAAGGTTATTTTAAAGTCAATCTCAGGCATATTATTGAAACTATAAATATCCACAGGTATTTCACTATGTATCTCTAACACATAAGAACTATTTTTAAACAATCATCACACCACAAATGTTACAATTTCTTATATATCAAAGAAATTTAAAGAATATCTAATTAGAGTACATTTTTATGAACATTACCTTATGTTTCAGTTGCCCTGTTTGCCTCTCTCCTTATAAAGTGTGAGTTTATTATGGGGCTTTGAAGTACACTTTATTGATAAATTTTCATTTGTAAATAATTTTATTCTATTTATTTATTTATTTTTGGCTGCATTGAGTCTTCGTTGCTGTGTGCGGGCTTTCTCTAGTTGCAGAGAGCGGGGGCTACTCTTCGTTGCAGTGCACGGGCATCTCATTGCAGTGGCTTCTCTTGTTGTGGAGCATGGGCTCTAGGCACAGGGACTTCAGTAGTTGTGGCATGCGGACTCAGTAGTTGTGGCTTGTGGGCTCTAGAGCGCAGGCTCAGTAGTTGTGACGCACAGGCTTAGATGCTCCGCGGCATGTGGGATCTTCCCGGACCGGGGTTCGAATCCGTGTCCCCTGCATTGGCAGGCAGATTCTTAACCACTGAACCACCAGGGAAGCCCTGTAAATAATTTTACCATATACTATTCACCCAGGTACCCAAATTTTAGCAAAGTACCATATTTGCTTTCTATCATCTCCTCTCCACTCTTTCTCTGAATATATATATGAATTATGTGCATGTATTTTTTTTCTGAACCATTTGAGAATAAGTTGCAGACATAATGCTTCTTTACTCCAAAATACCTCAGCATGTATTTCCTAAGAATATTCTGGTACATAATCACAGGAGGAATTAACATGATACAATACTATTATTTAATCTATAAACTTGATTCATAATATACCTATTTAACTTTGTGATAGCCTTCATAGAAAATAAAATAAATTTTTTCAGATCAAGATCCAATCAGGATCACACATTGCATTTATTGTCATATGTCTTAGTCTCCTTTAATCTGGAATGATTTCTCTGTCAGTCTGTTTTTCATGAGTTTAACATTTTTTAAGGAGTACAGGGTAGATATTTTTAAGGATATACTTCAGTTTGGGTTTGTCTGATATTTCCTCATGATTAGATCCAGGTTATGAAGTTTTGGCAAAGATATCACATAAGCAATGTGTCTTTCTCAATGTATCATATTTGGAGACATTTGATGTCTTTTTGTCCCATTATAGTTGATGTTAACTTTGATCATTTTGTTTAGGTGATAGTTGGCAGGTTTCTCCATTGTAAAGTTAATTTTTTCTCCCTTGTAATTATTAAGAATTTTGTGGGGGGTAATTTGAGACCATAGAGGCATCCTATTCCTCATAAAACTTTCACCCACTAGTTATAACATATATTGATGATATTTGCCTGAATCTATTATTACTTTGCTATTTGTCAAATAGTGATATTCTGCTTTGTAAATAAGTTGATTTATATTATTTTTTAAGATTCCACATATAAGTGATATGATATTTGTCTTTTTCTATCTGACTTACTTCATTTAATATTATAATCTCTAGGTCCATCCATGTTACTGCAGATGGCATTATTTCATTCTTTTTTATGACTGAGTAATATATATATATATATATATATATATATATATATATATATATATATATATATATATATGCCACATCTTCTTTATCCATGCATCTGTTGATGGACATTTAGGTTGCTTCCATGTCTTGGCTATTGTAAATTGTGCTGCTATAAGCATTGGGTGCATTTTCAAATTAGTTTTCATCTTTTCCAGACATATGCCCAGGAGTGTAATTGCTGGATCATATGGCAACTCTATTTTTAGCTATTTAAGGAACCTCCATACTGTTTTCCATAGTGGCTGCACCAATTAACATTCCCACCAACTGTGTAGGAGGGTTCTGTTTTCTCCACATCCTCTCCAGCATTTGTTATTTGTAGACTTTTTGATGATGGCCATTCTGAGCAGTGTGAGGTGATAACTCATGGTAGTTTTGCTTTGCATTTCTCTAATGATTAGCAATGTTGAGCATCTTTTCATGTGCCTATTGGCCATTGGTATGCCTTTGGAGGAACAGAAATAGACTCACAGAAACAGAAAGCAAACCCATGGCTACCAAAGGGGAAGGGGAGGAGAGGGATGAACTAGGAATTAGGGGTTAACAGATACACACTACTATATATAAAAAAGATAAACAACAAGGACTACTGTATAGCACAGGGAACTATATTCAATATCTTGTAATAACCTATAATGGAAATGAATCTGAAAAAGAATAGATACATATCTATGTATAACTGAATCACTTTGCTGTACACCTGAAACATTGTAAATCAACTATACTTCAATTAAAAAAAAGAACTGTCTAAAACATAAGACCATATGGTCAAAAAATAGTGATATTCTAACTCTATTATTCTTTCTACATTTATTAGTTGATGTTCTACCCTAACGAAAAACTTTTCCTTCCCTCCCATTTAAAAATAAATTTATATCAGTATGGTTCGTGGATTTTACATTATTTCAATGCTTATACTGTCCCAAATTTAGCCTGTGGAAACCTTTTCAACCTGGCTCTTGTGTCTCTTTGAATGTCTCCAGAATTTTTTTTATCATTTTCTTTCTTTCTGGTCTAACAAGATGTTCCAGGTTTATCTTATACATTCCTTCTCTCAATCCTTCATAAGCCATTTCTCCAAGGAGTCCTAGTTTCTTTTAATGGTTGAAATCAAGATCTACATACTAGGTATGCTTATTATTACCAGATTTTCAGTTCTTCTAGGCCCAGTATTGACTTTTGAATCATGTAAGTATATTGCCTTTTAAAAATTATAAGTTGAAAGTTTAAACCTCAATACACCTAATATCACAAATAGATTGTAAAGCCAGTGAACACAACATCAGGAAAAAAATTTAATATACTGTTTGAAGATACAGGATTTAGAGTTGGTTAGCTCTGGGTTCAAATTTATCAGCACCGCTTAATAGTTTTGTAATTTCATTTTATTTACCAGCTAATTGGGCATGAATATATATCTAAATGGGTTGTTGTGAGGATTTAATGAGATGTAAAACTAATGACACATAACACACATTTAAACATAGCTGTTGCTTTATGAATAGCTATATTTATACTTAGCACAGTTTTGAACATTATATTCAGGAAGTACTTGTTGAGTTGAATTGTAATGCTTTTCTCCCTTAACTCTGAGATACATTTCTAGATTCACTAGTACTGGAATGTTCCTGAGCATTCCCTCAAACCATGAAAAAATATGGAGTCAACTAATTTACAGACATGGGACAAAAGACAAATTGGAGTTGATTTCAGCTCTAGGATGTTCTGAGTTGAAAGAAGCTTGAGGTAACAATGTCTAGATCAGACTTGTTAGATATAGACAAAAGTAATTTATTAAAACCATTTAGTCTAGGTTAAGCCTATATGTGCCTCATTACTAAATTTCCTCAGGTGTACTATTATAGTATTTTATACTTTGCCACTTTAAGAGTAGAGGATGAAAGCAAGAAGCAGGAAGAATAGCATTGAATTTAATATAATAATAGAACTCATGCAGTTTATCATAGAGAGGAATAGAAAGGAGAATGTTATTGTAAATTACATTTTCAGCTGGTTCATACTTGACATACAAGGTAGGATTGTTCAAATAGATTCTCATCAAGTTCAGGAAGATGGCAAGTTGACTGCTTTTGCAGCCACAACTATTACATTTTTTTATTCTCCAATAGTTATGAACCATTTCATATTCAAAATACAGAAGTGGCCACTGCTAGAAATACTGTTATTGTCACTAGTATTCACTTCTGCCCTGCCAAATCAGCAGTATTTTGAACGTTTTGGATGGGGAAAAAAGGGCAAGCCACTGCAGCTATGGTGGTGGTTAGTCACATATACTATAGCAAAGAACAGGCCTGGAGAAGGACCTTTTCCTTCAGCATAACTCTCCGTAGTTCATAACCTTTTTTCATGATTATGTTAACCAGCAAAAAAAAAAAAAAAATCTAATTTATAAAATGGTTACCAACATGAATCAGGTGTTTCTCCTATTTCTCTTTACATGGTTTACCTCGAAGGAATAGATGTTCTTGGGGTGGGTGGGTAGAGTGTGTGCACATGTGTGTATGCATTTTAGAAATAATGAATACAGAAAACATAGATAAAAATTGTGATGGGTAGCTAAAAATGTTCTTTCTATAGACAAGTAGGCAAAACTATGAAGGGGAAAATAAGGAATTAAGGTAGCTATCATATGAACATTATGTAATAACTATGTAATAGGATTTCATATATATATTCTGACAGATTTTTTAAAACTATGAAATAAGCTAAGATTTTCTTATATTTGGACTTATTTTCTGAGCAGAATGGTAAGGATTAATGGGTAATTGTCTATATGGTATTTTTAGGTACACAGTTAAAAGATATTATGAAATAATTACTGCTCTTGTAAAAAAGCATTGCCACAAACTTGTGGCAACATTTGCAGCTCTTCTCAGAAGTCAGTGCTGAGTGGTATAGGTTTGTTACTGCTCCATACTTTTCAGTAATTACTAATGAATACTTCAACTTGCACATATAAAACTGTAATCTAGATTGCATTGTCTCAGGGCAAAAAATTTGTTAGTGGAATGTTCAGGTTTTCAATTTTTATCTGGATAATATCATCTACTCTAATAGTTTTAACTATACATACATTGCAACTTAAACCACACCTCACTACCACCATTTCTACTATAGCAATTCAGAAACAACATTTAGTACCACAAATAGACTACACTCTTTTAATTCTTCATACTCTTTGCTCTGCCAGGAACATCTGATTCTCAGAGGCCCCACTGTTCCACTTCAGGTCTTACTTAACTAACTTTTTTTTTTTTTTTTTTTTAAAGAATGTATTGGGGGTAAGAGTTTATTAATTAATTTATTTATTTTTGCTGTGTTGGGTCTTTGTTTCTGTGCAAGGGCTTTCTCTAGTTGTGGCAAGCGGGGGCCACTCTTCATCGCGGTGCATGGGCCTCTCACTATCGCGGCCTCTCTTGTTGCGGAGCACAGGCTCCACATGCGCAGGCTCAGTAGTTGTGGCTCACGGGCCTAGTTGCTCCGCGGCATGTGGGATCCTCCCAGACCAGGGCTCGAACCCGTGTCCCCTGCATTAGCAGGAAGATTCTCAACCACTGCGCCACTGCGCCACCAGCGAAGCCCCTTACTTAACCAACTTTTACTCATACTTCAAAATAGCTTGCAAACCATCTCTTCTAGAAAGTTTTCCCTGACTACCTGCTACCACTCATGGACTTTGTCCCCATCACCACCATGGATGGGGAGGTGCCCCAACTTTTTATTCTTATAACACCTTCACTTCCGTGTTTCATTCCTCAAAGCATATTGAATAATAAATTTTTGTATAATTGGAGACTACATTGCATTATTTCATTTAATTTTTATTTTTCTAGCTTTATTGAGCTGAATATAATTGACAAATGACATGTTATTTTAAATGGAAAAAAAGTACAACCTATATAACAATCCACTAAGGGTATGTGTAAAACATAAAGCCTTTAAAAACTAACTACTTTTAGGGCTTCCCTGGTGGCGCAGTGGTTGAGAGTCCGCCTGCCGATGCAAGGGACACGGGTTCGTGCCCCGGTCCAGAAAGATCCCACATGCCGCGGAGCGGCTGGGTCCGTGAGCCATGGCCTCTGAGCCTGCGCGTCCGGAGCCTGTGCTCCGCAACGGGAGAGGCTACAACAGTGAGAAGCCCGCGTACCGCAAAAAAAAAAAAAAAAAAGTGAAAATATATGGGAGATAGACATGAAAAGTAAGCCCAGTAAGATTCTGGGAATATATCAAAACTGACTTCCTCGGAACTGGTGGAATCAGCCATTATTTCTGGGTAGATTCTGGGCAGTTGTGTCTTATGCTGAGAGCCGTTATATTACATTGGCTCCTGAGGTAACCTTGCTTCTGCCATTAGTAGGGTGCCATAAGACTGGTGTTTTTCTGAACTATGAGTTGGGTGAGGGTTCAATATGAATTATAGGTCTCTTCTCTGTACTTGTAATGATTCTTTTACAGAAGCTGTTTGGCCCTATTTCTGTACTGGAACAGATTCTGAACCTCTTAAAAATGTCTTCAGTAACATATCATGAAAGATGTAATACTTGGGAAGTGATTGTGTTTCAGTTTTTTGGCCAGTGAATTTAGTCTCAATAATTCTGGATTCTTTTTAAGTTTTACCAGTGAAAATCAGAATACATTTTTCTCCTTAATTTTCAATAACTATAAAAATATGATAATAAAGCTAGTTTCATAGCTGTAAGGGGTATCATTTATCAAGTGCTTTGAAATTCTAAGATAAACCTTAACATATTTAATAAAATATTTTTTAAGTGAAAATAACCCAAAGAGTCATCAACTGATGAATGGAAAAGTTAACTGTGGTATCTCCATACAATAAAACATTATTTGACCATAAAAAGGAATGAAAGGAATGAAGTAGTGATACATGCCATAACATGGATGAATCTTGGAAGCACTATACTTAGTGAAAGAGGCCAGTCACAAAAGGTCATATGTATGATTACATTTACATGTAGCATTGTGGGTTTTTTTGTTTTTTTTTTTTGCGGTACTCGGGCCTCTCACTGTTGTGGCCTCTCCCGTTGCGGAGCACAGGCTCCGGACGCGCAGGCTCAGCGGCCATGGCTCACGGGCCTAGCCACTCTGCGGCATGTGGGATCTTCCCGGACCGGGGCATAAACCCGTGTCCCCTGCGTCGGCAGGCGGACTCTCAACCACTGCACCACCAGGGAAGCCCAAGCATTGTGTTTCTTAAAGCATTCAGCTTTTTTGGTTAGAGATGGCTAAGTGTTAATATTATACTTGTTTCATTTGTATCTTTTTTTTTTTTTTTTTTTTTTTGCGGTACGCGGGCCTCTCGCTGTTGTGGCCTCTCCCGTTGCGGAGCACAGGCTCCGGACGCGCAGGCTCAGCGGCCATGGCTCACGGGCCCAGCCGCTCCACGGCATGTGGGATCTTCCCGGACCGGGGCACGAACCCGTGTCCCCTGCATCGGCAGGCGGACTCTCAACCACTGCGCCACCAGGGAAGCCCCCCATTTGTATCTTTGGTAAGTGGAATAATGACAAATAGAATTACTCCATTTGAGTAGCTATGAAAGGTCGAAAGTGAAGATTTTCTATTTATTTAGCTGTCATATGTATTGCTGATATAAAGGAAAACTAGAGGAATTTCTTTTAGTGCAGTGTGAAAGTTCATAAGGTTAGAAATAATTTTCATCCTGGCTTAAACCCATAGGTAATTTTTTAAAAAGGTTTAATTACAGTTGTCATTTCTGTGATTTCTACTGAGAAAACAGTAGGCAGAATACCCCCACTGAATGTTCTCTCTCATTCTTGAATAATTTTTATATTCTTGAAACAATGACCTTGTCAGGTGACACATATTGGTAAGGCCAGAGAGCACCTGATTTTCAAAGTGTTTGAATTCATGTATGGCAATTTCACCTTTTAATAAAATGTAACATTTTGACTAAATGAATCCTTTGACTTTTAGTAGTACTCTAATGCTAGCTCAAGTAAATAATATTTGCCCTTGATATGTTGACTGAAAAACAGAAAAATCTTTTTGAGGAGCTTTACTGTTTGAGGAAACTTTAAATTTACTGGATTATTGCCATTTTTTGTATATTAAAATATATTAACATACTGAAAAAAAGAGTCTGATATAAGCAATACCCACATGCCTATTTTACAGGTTAATAAATTCTTACCATTTTGTCATGATTGCTGCAGAATTTTTAAATAATAATAATGATACCTTATAGGTACAATTCATGTCTTCCCAAATCTCATTACCTTCCTTCTCAGAAGTAGTTCCTACCTTGAAGTTAGTGGGTTTTATTCCTAAGAGTTTTTACATTATTATTATACAGTTATGTATCCAAAATTGTTACATGATATTATTAAGCATGTTTTTGAGTCATAAATGGTATCACACTATGTTTGTCATTCTGCAATTTGCTTTTTACCTCAACATCCTATTTTTGAGATTTATTTTCTTTGACACATTTTTATGGTATTCCATTTAAAGAATATGCCCCAATTTATTTATCCATTCATCTCTTCATAAACATTTGGATAATTTCTCTTTTTCTCAGTGAACATTCTTGGGCC
Organism: Mesoplodon densirostris; assembly: GCF_025265405.1. Taxonomy (NCBI): domain Eukaryota; kingdom Metazoa; phylum Chordata; class Mammalia; order Artiodactyla; family Ziphiidae; genus Mesoplodon; species Mesoplodon densirostris. The sequence continues at coordinate 50,806,319 of NC_082679.1, forward strand.
TGTCTCCTTGTGCTTACATGTAATATTTTTTGCCTGATTATATACCTAATTGTGGAATTGCTGGGTATATGTGTATATTTAACTTTATTAGATGTTGCTGAGTTGTTTTTCAAAGTGATTGTACCAATTTACATGTCAGCCCCATCCTCAGCCATTTTATAAACACTTTATTGAGATAAAATGAACATGCCATAAAGATCACCTGTATAAAGTGTACAATCCAGTGAGTTTTAGTATATTTACAGAGTTCTACAGCCATCACCAAAAGCTAATTTTAGAATATTTTTATTTCCTCACTCCCAAAAGAGACCTTGTACCCATTGGCGGTCACTCTTCATTACTCCTACTTCCATTTGCTTATGACCTAGCCAACCACTAATCTACTTTCTATCTCTATAGATTTACCTATTCTAAACATTTGTATGTATGGTACCATATAGTATGTGATAGTTTGTAACTGGCTTTTTTCAGTTACTATAATGTTTTTGAGGTTCATCAGTGTTTTAGCATGTATCAGTATTTCATTCATTTGTTTTTCTTTTGCTGAATAATATTACCACATTTCATTTATCAATCCATTCATCATTTGATGGAATTTGGGTTGTTTCCACTTTCTGGCTATTGTAAATAGTGGTGTTATGAACATTTATGTACAGATTTTTGTGTGAATATGTACATATATATATTCATTTCCTGGAGTATATTCTGGAATTGTTTGGCTGGGTCATATGATAATTCTATGTTTAACATTTTGAGGAACTGTCAAAAGTGGCTGCACTATTGTACAATGACGCCAACAATATATGAGGGTTCCAGTTTTTCCACATCCTTGCTAATACTTGTTATTGTCTATCTTTATTGTGATTATCCTATGGGCATGAAATGACATCTTGTTGTGGTTTTTGGTTTTCATTTTCTAAATGACTGATGAGCATCTTTTCATATACTTGTTGACATTTCTGTATCTTCTTTAGAGGAATTTCTATTCAAATCCTTTACCTTTTTAAAAATTGGGTCTTTTGTCTTTATTGTTGAGTTTTATGTTTTATGTGTTGAGTTTTATATGTAATATTTTGCATATATATTTCTTATCAGATAAGTGATTTGCAAATGCTTTCCCCCTTTCTGTAGGTTGTTTTTTCATTTTCTTGATCGTGTCCTTAGAAATACAGAAGTTTTTAATTTTGATGAAGTCCAATTTATCAAACTTTATTTTATTGCTTGTGTTTTGGGTATCATATCTAAGAAACCATTGCTTAAACCAAGGTCAAGAATATTTACTCTTATGTTTTCTTCTAAGAGTTTTATAGTTTTAGCTCTTATATTTAGGTCTTTGATCTATTTTGACTTAGTTTTGCGTATAGTGTGAGGTACGGACCTGCTTTATTCTTTTCTGTGTGGATATCCCTTTGTCACCGCACAATTTGTTGAACGGGGAATTTTCTGCCATTGAATTATTTTGGCACCCTTGTTGAAAATCAGTTGACCATAAAAATAAGGCTTTATTTCTGCAATCGTAATAACTGTGTTTCATTGATCTATGTATCTATACTTATGTAGTACCACATGGTCTTAATTACTGTAGCTTTCTGGTAAGTTTTGAAATCAGAAATTATGAGTTGTACAGCTTTATATTTCTTCCTCAAGGTTGTTCTGGTTATTCAGGGTCCCTTGCATTTCCATATGAATTTTAGGATCAGCTTGTCATTTTGTGCAAAAAGGCATCTGGAATTTTGCTAGGGATTGTGATGAATCTGTAGATCAGTTTGGGGAATATTACCATCTTAACAATATTGTTTTCCAATTCATGACCATTGGATGTCTTTCCATTTATTTAGGTCTTTAATTTTTTTTTTTTTTTTTTTTTTTTTTTTTTTTTGTGGTACGCGGGCCTTTCACTGTTGTGGCCTCTCCTGTTGCAGAGCACAGGCTCCGGACACGCAGGCTCAGCGGCCATGGCTCACAGGCCTAGCTGCTCCACGGCATGTGGGATTTTCCCGGACCGGGGCACGAACCCGTGTCCCCTGCATCGGCAGGCGGACTCTCAACCACTGTGCCACCAGGGAAGCCCTAGGTCTTTAATTTTTTTTCAACAATGTTTTATAGTTTTAGTGTACAAGTCTGCCCTTCTATTGTTACATTTATTCCTAAGTATTTTATTTTTGGTGATGCTATTGTACATGGAATTATTTACTTGATTTTATTTTCAAATTGTTCTCTGTACATTAGTAGTGTATAGAGATACAACTGATTTTTATATATTGGTCTCATATCCTGCAACGTTGCTGAACTCACTTTATATTTCTAATAGTTTTATGTTATTGTTGATTCCTTATGGTTTTGTATACAAAATCCAGTCTAGAGTTTATCCATATTGAGTTTTTAATTTCAGTGACTGTTTTTTCACTTCTAAATTTTTTTTCCATGTCTACCTGTACTTATTTTATTTCTGCCTCTTTCATTTCATAATTTCTTATTTTCTTTTGCTGGAAATTATTTCTTCATTTATGTCTTTAAACGTCCTAAACTTACTTCTCTTAAAGTCTTTTTCATACTGTTTCAATAAAACTTATTTTATGTGAAGTTAATTTGTTTTCTATGATTTTTTGCTTCTGTTGGATACATATGTGAAGATTAGATTTCTGTGAATTTTGGTTTGCAGGCCTATTTTGAATGAGAAGTTTTATGAGTGTTTTGTTCTTTCTATTTGACTCTACTTATTCCTCCCTATGATAATCTTTCAGTTATCTGCCTCTGGCTCCCCAAGGCTCCTGTCCAGATGTAGATCTTACAAGGACAGTTTGGCGTTCAGCCCAGAGTGATATTAGAAGTTCTACAGATTCAGTCACTGAACCATCTTTCATATGAGGGGGAGCCCCACACCACCCCACAATGTCAAACCCTGTAACTTTCTATTCCTTGTTTCTGTAAAACCTATGTCGTCTCCTTTACCACACTGGAGCCTAATTCCTGGCTACCACTATTTCTCTCCAGAGTTCAGCAAGCCAGTAGCCTAAGCACTGCACACTGTTTTGCAGTTCACTTTTCATTCTGGTCCATGAAGGCATATATCTTGTTTATAAGCCTATTAATGTCTTTTGTTTTTAGTTATTTATATTTTATCTCCTTCTACTGTGTTTCCTATTTTGAGCAGAGGATGTATGTCAAATTTTATATCAAATTGTGAAGTCACTATATCTTCATTACTGAAAGCCCCATAGTATTTATTCTTTAAGTTAATTTTAAATTGTCAGTAGGTTGAAACTAAATTATTTGTTCTTCTATATGGAATATTATTATTTTTTTGTTTGTTTTTCATGTTTTTTTTTTTTTTTTTTTTTTTTTGCAGTACACGGGCCTCTCACTGCTGTGGCCTCTTCTGTTGCGGAGCCCAGGCTCCGGACACGCAGGCTCAGCGACCATGGCTCATGGGCCCAGCCGCTCCGCGGCATGTGGGATCTTCCCAGACTGGGGCACAAACCCGTGTCCCCTGCATCGGCAGGTGGACTCTCAACCACTGCGCTACCAGGGAAGCCCTGGAATATTATTTTGTTATAATAAGTCATATAAAGTGAATATTATATTTACATTATCAGATAGGTCTCCCTCTCTTCCATGAAAATCTTTTCGGTAATAAGTATCACTGCTCTATGACAGGCACTGTGCTGAGCATTTCACTTATTTAATCACAACAACCCTACAGAGTTGATATTCTTGTTATTATTATAGAAGAAGAAACAGAATGTTAGACTGTTCAAGAACTTGTCAGTTAGTAGTCAGTAGAACCAATATTCAAATCTAGGTTTGTCTGATTTGAAAGCCTGTGCTTTACATCACTTTTTTATGCTTTTATATTTTAATTGTGGAGAAGTTTGCATCCTCTTCTCCCTCTTGATAAATTCGTACAATTTGAATGATGTTTTGGTTCAACAAATGAAAAAACTTTCTCTGAGAAGGGAACAGACCGGATGTTTTCAGCACTTGGTCAGAGCTTTAGCTAGTGTTTACTATAGTATAGGATTTCAGAATATGTTTGAGGGATATTCCCTGAACTGGTGGGATCTTTCCTGATAAATTGTCATTTTTGTCATTGTTAAAATTTTCAGAGGGTATCCCATGTTCATGGATAATAAAAATTAATATTGTTAAAATGTCAATACTACCAAAAGCCATCTATAGATTCAGTGCAATCCCTATCAAGATTCCAATGACATTTTTTACTGAAGTAGAAAAAACACTTCTAAAATTTATTTGGAACCACAGAAGACCCCAAATAGCCAAAGAAATCCTGAGAGAGAAGAACAAAGCTGGAGACATCACACTCCCTGATTTCAAGCTATAATATAAAGCTATAGTAATCAAAACAATATGATACTGGCATAAAAACAGACAAGTAGACCAATGAAACAGAATTGGAAGCCCAGAAATAAACCCAAGCAGTCAACTAATATTTGACAAAGGAGCCAAGGATACTCAGTGGGGAAAAGACAGTCTCTTCAATAAATGGTGCTGGAATAATTAGATAGTCACATGTAAAAAATGTAACTGGAACCCTATTTTACACCACTCACAAAAATTAACTTGAAGTGTATTAAAGTATTAAATATAAGACCTGAAACTATGAAACTCCTAGAGTAAAACATAGGACTAAAGCTGCTTCACATGGACCTTGGGAATGGTTTTTTAGATATGATACCTAATGCATTAATAACAAAACAGAAAATAAACAAGTGGGACTATATTAAACTAAAAAGCTTCTGTGCAGGAAGGAAACCATCAACAAAATAAAGGCAACCTATGGAATGGGAGAAAATAATTACAAATTGTATATCTGACAAGGGGTTAATATCCAAAATATGTGAAGAACTCAGACAATTCTATAGAAAAAAAAAAGAAAGAAAAAAAAAACCACAAACAATTCAATTAAAAAATGGGCAGAGGAACTGAATTTTCCAAAGAAGACATACAGATAGCCAACAGGTACATGAAAATGTGCTCAACATCACTAGTCATCAGAGAAATGCAAATCAAGACCACAATGAGATACTGTATTACCTCACATCTGTTAGATTGGCTGAATGGCTGTCATAAAAACAGAAGAAATAACAAGTGCTGGCGAGGATGTGTAGAAAAGGGAACGAACACTTGTGCACTGTTGGTGGAAATTTAAATTGATGCAACCACTATGGAAAACAGTATGGAGGTTCCTCAAAAAGTTAAAAATAAAACTACCATATGATCCAGGAATTCCACTTCTGGGTATTTATCCAAAGGAATTGAAATCACTATCTCAAAAAGATATTTGCACCCCATATTCACTGCAGCGTTATTTACAATAGCCAAGACAGGGAAGCAACCTAATTGTCCATCAATGGATGAATGGATACAGAAAATGTATACACACAGTGTATACATACATACACACACACACAATGGAGTATTATTCAACCATAAAAAAAGAAAGAAATCCTGCAATTTATGACAATATGGATAAACCTGGAAGGCATAATGCTAAGTGAAACAGGTCAGACAGAGAAAGACAAATACTGTATGATCTCCCTTATATGTGAAATCTAAAAAAACAAAAAACCAATTAAAAAAACCAAAACCAAACTTATAGAAAAAGAGATCAGACATGTGGTTACCAGAGGTGTAGGGTGGGAGGATGGTAAATTGTAGGAAGGTGCTCAAAAGGTACAAATTTCCAGTTATAAGTTAAATAAGTACTAGGGATGTAATGTACAACATGATGACTATAGTTAACACTGCTAGATGTTATATAGGAGAGTTTTTAAGAGACTAAATCATAAGAGTTCTCATCACAAGGAGAAATTTTTTTTCTTCTTTTTTTTAATTGATTTACAATGTGTTAATTTCTGCTGTACAGCAAAGTGATTCAGTTATACATATATATACATTCTTCTTTAATATTCTTTTCCATTATAGTTTATCACAGAATAATGAATATAGTTCCCTGTGCTATACAGTAGGACCTTGTTGTTTGTTCATTTTATATACAATAGTTTGCATTTGCTAACCCCAAACTCCCACTCCATTTCTCTCCCACACCCGCCCTCCCCCTTGGCAACCACAAGTCTGTTCTCCCTGTCTGTGAGTCTGTTTCTGTTTCATTAAAGGTTGTGTCATATTTTAGATTCCACATATAAGAGATATCATATGGTATTTGTCTTTGTCCGACTTACTTCACTTAGTATGATAATCTCTAGTTCCATTCATGTTGCCGCAAATGGCATTATTTCATTCTTTTTATGGCTGAGTAGTATTCCATTGTATATATGTGCCACATCTTCCTTATCCATTCATCTGTCGATGAACATTTAGGTTGTTTCCATGCCTTGGCTATTTTCTTTCTTTTCTTTATATTGTATCTATGTGAGATGATGGATGTTAGCCGAGCCTATTGCAGTAATCATTCCACAATATATGTAAATCAAGTCATCATGCTGTGTGTCTTAAACTGATACAGTGATGTATGTTGATTGTTTCTCAATGAAACTGGAAATTTTTTTAATATAAATCAAATCAAAAATAACAAAAAATTTTCAGAGATGATGTTGAGAGAATTTTTTTTCTGGATGTCCATTTTCATTACTTTTATATTGTAAGGTTACTTACTTGTGCTTGTGTGTCTTTGGGAACTTTATTTTTTGGGAATAGGGTTAATTTTTTATAATTTTACTTTCTAAGGGAAGTACTAAAGGATAAGAGACAAACCTAATTACAGAAGGACAAAAGAAAGTCAGAGAGTTGGCATTAATGAATTCAGTGATATCTTCGGAAGTTTTTAGCAAGATTCCTATAGTAGGAATCTGTAGATGAAGAATTAAACCTTGTATCTGCCAGCACTTATTAACTAAAGAAATATGTAGGTATTTCCAGTAATTAAAAAAGAAGCTTCCAAAGTTTTCACCCTATACTGGATAACTGAACTTAAGGATAAAGAATAATAATGACTGGGCAAAAGTAGTATTTTAAAGGGTTTTAATTTGTAATAAATCAAGAATTAAGATAGGTGTCAGAATCAAGTGACTAAGAAGGAAATACTTATGCCAGTGCTCTACTAGGCTGATTTTGAGAGTTTTAGTGCTAGTTTGGAGTGGAGCATTGGAGGGACATGAATTCAGTTAGGTTTTTAGTGATGAAATAAGTAAGAAGGAATAGAATAATTCTTAATGGATTGAAACTATCTGCTGAAATGAATCTCCTCCATGCCTTTCCTCTAATTGTAGGAGATGGTTTATTGGAAATCTCAATTTTGAACTACTCAGGTTCTGTATCCCACCCCTCTAGGGCCAGCTCAGCCCTTCATCCTGTCAAAGCAGATAAAACAGAACAGCCTGCAATTTGCTATAAAGGGGTCCTTGGGATGAAGCATTTTAATGTCCATGAAGAGTAGACAAGACCTTCATTTTTAAAGACTCCCATGGAACATTTCAAATGGCATGGATTTGTCTTGTTGCCCTTTGCCAAAATTAATAGATTTGGGCTGCAGACTTGGAGGGAAGCTAAGCATTTAGGTCTGCTTATTATCCAATAATATTTTGCTATATTTATCTTATTTTTGTCAAGATGCCCTAAAACCGACAACACATTGAGTAAATAATACTTAAATAAGAAGGCTACTAATTTTTAGATCTGTGTCAGCTAAACATAGGAGGAATACAGAGTTACAATAATATTATCTTAGAAACTAAAAATCAAGTATAATCATCTAGAGAACAAATTAAATTAAATTGATCTAATTCGACCATTGTTTTTTAAAATTTTTACTTCTATTTATCAGTCTGGGGTTGAACTGCTTTTCTGATTCCCAAAGGCTATTCCAACAAAGAGCCTTCTGATGAGGAAAATGACACAGGGATTGGAGTGTAATAAAATACCAAGTGTGTTATTTTGAATTCTTCTCATGCTTGAGAACAGAAATATCTTAAGCTTTGACAAAATGGTGCAATTTTATATTTTCCATTTGACTATTTTAAAACCTTCATTGTCTTTTAATTAAACTACAGGGGGCAAGAGCAGAGATTAAAAGATGTAGTACTGTAAAAGGGATGGCTTTTAGCTACTAGTACTTGAGTGAAGACACTACAATAAAGCAAGATGGAGTGCAGCAACAAGTTTTGTGCCTTGAAGCCTCCTCTTCTCTGACTGTGGCAGTAATTTGGAGTTAATTTGTACAGCTTCTCAATAAAAGACTTTGTGTTTTATATTCCTTGATTCTTCCTAGCATCTTTTCCCAGCTGTTCTTTTACCTTCCCTTTCATGCGATCTGGTGCAGCTTATACAACTAGATGTGATAATGAGGTAAACCAGTTTAGGTGAGAAGCTTGGACCAGGCTCAGTACATGGATATTTCCTATTCATTAGCTCTTTTTACTTTCCACAAAATAATCACCTCAACTAGCCCCTTCCTCTAATCTCCCACTTTCTGTTCTTACTAATGAGTGGAGGTCTCCTTCCCTCTATAGTGATTTGTAGTTTTAGTGTGGAGTAAATGTTTGGGTTTCTACATTTGGGAATATTATTGCCTGATAGTTCTTATTTTCCTTTGTCTGCACAAAAATTTTTTTCTTTGTGTCTGTTTTTCTCCCTTTGGTTTCTACTCCCCCACATGTCCCCAAGTCCTTCAAGCCAATGAGGCTGTGGTGACACCTTCTGGGCAGTACTGGGAGTGAATTACAGCCATAAGTTCCATGGCGGTGTTAGCATACCATAGATTTGGTGTACACTACGAAATTTAGTTTGCTTCATCAAAAGAACTGATACAGCATTCTGCTTCTGCTCAGTTTCTAAAACCTGTTAATAAATATTGGTGCCATTTCTTACAATGAGCAGGGGTTTGTAGTTAACTAAATAAAAAGGCAGTGAGTATGCCTGCTTAATAAATATAAGGATATGGTACTTGGTTGGACCTGAAAATAATGTTAACAGAGGAAAAATTAACAATTGCATGTAATTAGAATATCAGCACTGTACACTATTGGTCTTTTTCATGCTCTGATATAACAGTATCATAGCAGTGGGAAATTGCCCTATAAAAAGTCTCAGTAGAAACAAGGTCATACATCATGACCATCCACTGCTGGGACAGCGTAGGATGAAGGTTCTCCAGAGACATTCTTGTCCTCCCATACCATTCATTAGTTTTAAGAAACACGTAAGAAGTCTTCTGTGTAGGTTCTATTGGATCCTTGCTTTTTTTCTGATCAGATTTCATTCCTTCCACCTCTACTTCAAAGCTAGTTTAACCCTTGTATTAAAAAAATTTTAATTATAGCTTTTTCATATACAGCATGAATACAATAAGAGATTACTGTTACCAATTTATTTATTCATTTTTTAACCTACCTTTGTTTGGACACTGAACATGCTAAAAGCTACAGTTTTTAAGAAAATCACTAGATAGTTCTACCAAACCTTATGAAGTTTGTTACTAAGTAATTTCAAACTTCTCAGGAATCTTCCCTCTGTTATCTTCAGTAACTCAATAGAAAATGCAGAAGTATCGAGCAGCAAAGATGTGACTGGCTGTCAAAGCAGCCATAAAGCTAGCCATCTCTATAACATTACCTTAGGGCAGTGTCAAATGGGAAAGCACAAGACATTAGACATAAGGACGAGGACAACTGGTACAGTTGGTTATACAGCCTTTAAAATGGCACTGCATGCTTTTCATAGCTCTTTGCATCATTCTTTGATCAAATATTGCATAGTCCATGTGTGATATGTGCATTTATACTTGGTATAGAACCCAATATTTCTATTACTACTACATAATAAAGTTAAGGCATGGACACATTGCCTTGTAATTTTTTTTTTTTTTTTTTTTTTTTTTTCCTTTTGCGGTATGCGGGCCTCTCACTGTTGTGGCCTCCGCCGTCGCGGAGCACAGGCTCCGGACGCGCAGGCTCAGCGGCCATGGCTCACGGGCCCAGCCGCTCCGCGGCACATGGGATCCTCCCAGACCGGGGCACGAACCCGTATCCCCTGCATCGGCAGGCGGACTCTCAACCACTTGCGCCACCAGGGAGGCCCTGCCTTGTAATTTTGATTTGCAAACAGATGGTATATAGCTGAAAAATAGACTGGGGCTATAAAAAAATTGGGCAAAATGCTTTTCTGAAGTTAAAATAAAATAAAGCTAATTTAAAATACTAAGAGTGTGAATGAGTAACAAAAATCATGTAGTAACTGTGGAGATGATAGTTTTATTTGAAGGGTGGGGGAGGGAAGAGAAAGCTAGAAGGAAGCAAAAACATAATTTGGCCTAAAATTGAATTTCTCTGATAAGGCATTTCAGAAGTGGCTTGTCTTATTCACTCAGCAGCAAAATAATCATATGCGCTTTAATAATCTTTATTTTACAGGAGTGTGTTGCCAGGGTAACTGGATGTAAGCAGGGGAACAGCACCTTGCAGATCACAAAGGCAAATCTGTGGAAAGAAATTTCACTGAGTTTCTCTTTTCCTTACCAGTGTAATAATGACTCATTTTTCCTGCACTATTTAATAATTTCACATAAACATTCTTTTCCCTTTCCATTTCTGTATCTGTTTAAACATGGACAATAACATAAATCTGGAACTGTCAAGCTCAGTGGGTTAAACAAAAAAACAGATGTTATATCTTTAACATTTTTATATAATTTTTTTTTTTTACTGTTTTACCCCATCTCCACCCCTCCCAACCTTATTGTTATTTCCTTCTCTTCTGTAACCAATCTGATGATAGTATCCCAAGTAGGGCAGGCCTGAGGTAGGAGTTGGTATTTGGCTACATTAATCAAAATTTTTTATTAGCTAAGCTTGCCTGCATGAAGATTCTAAAGAGGCAGGAATTGCAACTTAAACCATCTATCTTTTTGTAAGAGGGTAAATTGAATTATAGCAAATAGAGTGACAAGCATCCAGGCCAAAAGCTGTAAAAATAATGTTTTCATTACATTCATGCACGTACAAACATATATACACATACATAAGAGAGGAGTGAAGAATGAAAGAAAGCAATATTAGATTCCTTCAGCTTCCCACTGGGCATTGGAACCTCAGTTTGTTCTAGGAAATTGGCTGGTTTGAAATTAACAAAATGAAATGAAAGTTGCCAGTGCCTTTGAAAAGAAATAGAAAACTAGCAATAAGAATGTGCCTACTAATAATAGTAATGGGGCCTCCCTGGTGGTGCAGTGGTTGAGAGTCCGCCTGCCGATGCAGGGGACACGGGTTCGTGCCCCGGTCCGGGAGGATCCCATGTGCCGCGGAGCGGCTGGGCCCGTGAGCCATGGCCACTGAGCCTGCGCGTACGGAGCCTGTGCTCTGTAGCGGGGGAGGCCACAGCAGTGAGAGGCCCGCGTACCGCAAAAAAAAAAAAAAAAAAGTAATAATAATAATGATTTCCAACTGAAAAAAAAAAGAAAGAATGTGCCTACTGATCATTTGATTGGATCAAATTTATGACAAAGCTATGGCTTATAAATGTTTGTCTGTCATTATCCTTGTCAAAAGCCATAGGCTGTGAAAGTGAATACAGAAACAAAGTAATATTAGGCTGTGGGACTGGAAAAAAATTTTTAAGGAGGCTTCATGATATTAGATATGAAAATCTATATTCAAATCATGATTAAAGGTTTGAATTCTGCAAAGATTTTTAAGTCAATGCTGCCTCTTAGTTTTAACATGCTCACTGTGTACCCAAGTTGTATAGCTCATACAGTTCTTTATCTAGGTCTATAGAATAATCAGCAACCAAAAACAGACACTCAAAAACCATTTCTGGATGGATTTCATATAAATTATATTCTTTCTGGGTTTTGGTGAAATTTATTGAAGTGTAGTTTTAATTATTATTAATATTAATATTTTTCCTAGAAATTATTCTTTCATCTTAGATAACCCTGCAAAAATACTTAAGATTCAAACTATTTAGAGCAACCTTAAAAACAGGTAATGGTAAAAGAAAAAGTAGAATATTAAAAGGCCAAACAAGGCTCAGTAAAATGGCAAATTGTAAAGAAAACATTCCATAGTGGTATGGCTATTGCATCTCAGATGTTCAGAAAAGTGGGAAAGGGTTAGGTTGAAACAGTAAGATTTCTGATGTTCCAGAAGTAATTTTAAACCCAAATGCTACAGGAGTCAAAGCTTGATCATCATTAAGCACCACTGAATGTTTTTGAGAAAAATTTTAAACTTGAGTCCATTTAAAATTGTTTCTCCATATTATAAAACTGTTGATTTAAGCTCAGCTCGTGATTATTCATTCTACATAGAGTCAATTTATTTGGGGATTTTTTTAGAGCCAGTATTTTCTTTGATACAAAATATCTATTAAATGTCTATAATGTTAATTATTTCTTAAGAGCTTATAAGTTCCCTAAGATAATGTAGCCAAAAGGGAAGACATTTTTCTCTCCTTGGACTCCTGTTTACACCTTAGATACAACATTCAGTGGAAATATGGTTAGCAGCTTGGGGCACAGAGTTGCATGTCTATTTTCTTAGAATTTGAGCCATAAATTTATTCTTGGTACATGAAAATCACCAATAACTACATTTTTATTTAATTGTTTTGAAGATGAGCATATGGTTGGCAAATGAAAGCATGGTGGTAAGTAAATATTGTTAATTTGGTGATCTTACTTTGGCTATAATAATTTTCAAATCATCTGCTAGTATTTGCTGTCTCTTATTTGGTGAAAAATAATTATTTCTCCTCACCACCTAAATTTCATGTAGTTTGGAATTGTGTGTAACAGGATCTTAAAATGGGACTATCCCTGTTTGTTTTAGCTGAGTCTTAAGAAAAGATTTGAAAGTAAAATACGAAAACACACTCCAGTTTTTACATGCAGAGGAGGGAGAAAACCACTTAGGTGATTCTTAAGCCGCTTAACCTTGTCAAGGATATAAAAGAATTGGGAGGGTGGAAATTAAGAAAAGGAAGATTCTTGGAGAAAGTTGCTGTGCTGAGTGTCCCATCACACCTCCAAGGAGGAGGGGTAAGGATGCATCTCCTTTCACCTGAATCCAAGAGAGAAGCTTCTTGGAGATGACCTAGAAAGCTTAATAACTGACACCTGCATTTTAAGAACTGCTATCGGACTAATGCCTGAAAGATCTAGAGCTTGATATTGATTGGCCAGCTGCTGTGAAGGTGGAGTGATGAACAGGTGGCTGTATTAGGTAACCTACAATTTCAGGTTTTTTTGGAGCAAATGTTGCTTAAGTGTATGTCATGTCATGGATCAGAGGTAGGCCATATGCACAAGAGAGATGATACAAGGTTGTCTTAGACCCATAGACTGCCTGGAGGAGCCCAGTGATCCCAATAATGAAGTGAACTGCCATTTTGTCAGTAACAGTAAGCAGAAAGAGTTTCACCCAAATCAAAGGATCTGCAAGTAAGAGTCAGACACCCTCTTTACCGCTGCAAGCAGACAGCCTACGGCAGAACTGAATTGGGAAAGAAAAGTAGCCATACGTTAAAATATAAAGTTTTTATTACCAGACTAGACTAGATGTATTAATTGTTGAGTATTTTTAATACCTGTAAATGAACGGAAACATGAAATCTGCCCTAAATTTCATGCATGGGCATGGGAAGTCCCATAGAATAAATTATCATATTGAAAGGCAACAATAACTTTTTTTATTATTACACTTGTTCAATTTAATGATTGTGTGTGTGTGTGTGTGCGTGTGTGTATATGGCGAAATGGTGATCTTGAAAGAATAGAAGAGCTGCGTGTTGGAAAATACCATTACATGCTTCTTTTGATCTCTAGCTTGTTACCTCTATCTTGGCAGACAGTATTTCTATCCAGTGTACTTGACCCTATCCATACCTCAGTGAGAAGGTACTAAAGCCAGGCAAAAAATAGTAGACAGGAAGACTTTTTTTTTTTTTTTTGCGGTACGCGGGCCTCTCACTGTTGTGGCCTCTCCCGTTGCGGAGCACAGGCTCTGGACGTGCAGGCTCAGCGGCCATAGGCTCATGGGCCTAGCCGCTCTGCAGCATGTGGGATCTTCCCGGGCTGGGGTACGAACCCGTGTCCCCTGGATCGGCAGGCGGACTCTCAACCACTGCGCCACCAGGGAAGCCCGACAGGGAGACTTTTGATAGACCGTTTTATCCATGTGATTTTTATCTCTTTTCCAAAACCCCTTTTACAGCCTTTCTTTGATTTAATATTTTGCCACATCTTTCTTTCTTTGTCTAGAGCTCAAGAAGGGGTATTAAAAATCAAGGGGCCTTGAATAACTTGCAAACTGGATCACACATTATTAAACATTGGAGAGTTAATGGTAGTATTTCTAGAAGGACATGATCAAGTTCTTAATACAGTATATGGATTAAATAAAAAAGATATTGTAAGGTAATGCAATGTTTTCTAAAGGCTCTAAATAATCTTTAATAAATTTTAAATACATAAGAAGAATGTCTAAAACATCCAAACACACACATGTTATTTTCATTACTACTTCCAGTTTGGTTTCCTGGGGATACTTTGGCCTCTGAGTTTTGCTGGGCTTGATTAGGCTATAGCTATATTATGCCTTTTATTTAATAGTCAGATGTTAGAAAAACTAGTATTGAAGTGGGAAAAACATAGAACTCTTTGGAGGGCATTTGGTTGAAAAATTGGAAGCCAATGCTGATGATGTGTGGATGACAAAGGAGAGATGATGTGAATATCTACTTTCATAAATTAGGTCTCATCAAGCCCTCTAAGGGTGATGCCATAATGCTCTCTACAAAAACTATTCTTCTCTCTTGACCTTAATAGGAATTATATATCTCAATTCAGACAAAGAAATCAACATATTTTTTAAAGTGTCTCTCCCTCTCTCCCTCTCTCTCTCAATCAAGTTTAAAATATAGTTGGTCTCAGTGCTCTTATACTATTTAATAATTCTTATTAGTTGAATGAGATTTTGTTTATCATTTACAAAGTGATTTAAATTATAAACTGTACAAATATCAGTGTTTTTTCGACCAAAGTTCATTTATTGTATACAAGTGTATTTGTATACAAAAACATACAAATATTTGTATTTACTGTAAAAATTAGTACAGATATTACTAAAAATTGTTATTGAAACATATAATTAAGGAAATTAACTCTTTATTAAACATTTCTAACTGTGCTTATAATTTTATCACAGTGAAGCAGACTGAAAATAATGTCTAACCAGTTCAAGTCTTGATCTGCCACTTAATAGTTTTGAGACTTTGGGGCAAAGTGTTTTCTGTCTCTCACCTGTAATTTGGGAATAGTATTGATACTTCCTCCCCTGCTTAAATGATAGAGTTATTGAAAAGGTCAAGATAAGGAAGTATATAAAGGGTAACATATATCTATATAATATAGGTATTCTTTTATATATTATATGCTTTTTTATTATATGATTTAGTCATATTTATGATATTCTTTTTCATTATAATGATATTAAATGCACAGAAGTATCCAGTTGTGCTTCCTCCTTTCCACTACTGAGAATTGTTTGTTGAGTGAAGATATAAGTATATTTTCAGTCAACAAGAAGATTCATCATATCCCACAATTAAAGGCAAGTCTTGAATTTGAGGGGAAACAGGACCTTCAGTAGTTTTCATTCATTCAGAAAAAAGCTGAATACAATAGGGACAAAGCTGTTAGAATAGGGACATAGCAAGGAACAAATCTTATTTAGAAGAATGCTGAAAGAACTATAAAGAGCTTTCCTGAATATTCTATTTAGACATCTAAGCCTGCAGTTTGGCTTTTGGATAACAGATCTCACTATCTCAGTAGTGGGGTAAAGTAAAATCCTTAAAAAAAAAATACACACACACACACACAACCCACACTTTGCTTTTTTCTCAGGGAACCCACACAGGTCCATAGAAGTCTGTTAAAATAAAGAGGATACAGCATGTCTGGCTAGAAGTGAGAATAATATAATTAATCACAGATAAAATATTCAAACTCTTAGGAGCAAGTTTTGAGGCTAGTGCTAAACTTGAAACTTGGTTCATTTAATTCAACAATGGAAATAATTTTTAGAAATAGTGTAATATCATTAACCCTGAGAATTCCTCCCTCCCTCCCCCAACTCTATACCCTCTTAATCACAAGTGGTTGAACAAATGTGAGTAATTTGATGTTAGAAAACTGATGGACAAGTTATTATCTTGGCTATAGTTTTAGCCCAGTGTAATGTGTGATAGCCAAAATGTGTTAACCCTTCCAAATAGAAAACAAACCAGAAATGTTAGCCAAAAAACAGGGATAAGTGACTTCTTGAGACAACAGTAAGCACTTGTCCAGTTCCCAATTTTAAGATCACAAACTAAGAACTTTTGATATGAAGTTAGAATGCAAGACAAGAACCTTCTAACATCTTATGCTTAGTTCATAAACAAGGTTTTTTTAACAAGAAGTGTTACATATTTTTATTCCTTTAGGGCATAGCCTATTTATAATGCTTCTTCCCTCATCAGAGAATAGTATAGGCTTATAGGACATTTTTTCCCACAAATTAGCTTAGGCATGCATGTACAGGTCAATTAAGAATCCCTGATAAATAATGCTTTTTCAGATTTTAAAAACTATTTCATCCTTAATATTAATTAACACTGTATAGTGTCTTCTATGTGAATGATTTCATTTTCCTAAGGATAGGAAAAATATGTTCCATGAACTCCAGGAATTTGCAACTTAGGAAATTACTTCTGTGCTCCATTTAGATAAGAGAAATCCCCTTTGTTTAATGTCCTCAGTTTGAATTCATATTTCTCTAGCTTTGATATATTTTGTATCACGGACTAAGGGAAAAGAAAATTTTTTTTTTTTTTTTGTGGTACGCGGGCCTTTCACTGCTGTGGCCTCCCCCGCCGCGGAGCACAGGCTCCAGACGTGCAGGCCCAGCGGCCATGGCTCACGGGCCCAGCCGCTCCGCAGCACGTGGGCTCCTCCCGGACAGGGGCACGAACCCGTGTCCCCTGCATCGGCAGGCGGACTCTCAACCACTGCGCCACCAGGGAAGCCCGGAAAAAGCAAATTTTTATTTTATTGATAATATGATTACTTTAACCATTATGATATGAACCATCTACTTATTTTGTAGATGGTTAACTAAGGTACGAATAAGGTTGTAATTGGATGTCTGGGTTGCAATTCAAATCTTTTGATTCTCAGTATACTAGGCCACATACACTGGTAATAATTGTGGGCTTTTTGTGGCTGTTGTGTTTGAAATGGTTGCTGATCTCTTGTTGTAGTTAGAGGGTGGATCTTGGCATGACCTACTTCAATATAATATAATTCCTATTAGTAACTCCATTGAAGTGTTAAATGATAAATCCTTTGAAATTTTTTCCTTGGATAATCCTAACTTAACCATATTATGAAAATAGAAATAGCTCTCTAAGGAAGTAGGTGGTGTGTGTGTGTGTGTTTGTATGTGTGTGTGTGGGTGTGTTAGCCTTTAGTCCTTCTGAAGAGCAGATACTTTGGGCTTCCTTTTGTCTCTAGGAATGTTATTTAAAGCTGTAGTTGACATTTTCCTATGTAATGCAAGGATTTGTGAGAATGCTTTTTCATTTCAGGACGTGTATATAAAATGCAAATATCACAAGACTTAAATGATCCAGTTTCTTACTCTAAAGCAGAGGGGCAACACATCTTTATCCCACCATAAAGTATCATGATGAGAGTAATGTACTCCAAATGTGATAAATCATGTCAGACAATAGCTTGTCTTTAAACTTTAAGTGTATTTACACCTACATTTTGAGACAGTGGGAATCATCTGCAAATATTATCAGTGATCAGCTAATGAGTTCTCCATTTAAAGCAAAGATAACTGTATATCTTAGCTAATTACAGACCTCCAAACCTAAGGATGTTTTGTAGATCATTATAGCTGAGAAGGAATATAAAGAAGGAACACTAATGAAATTGCACAAGGGAAATGGATTCTTATCATTATAACCAAGTATTTGTTACTGACTGCCTTCTCTCCTCTTCTTTTCCACCTCCCTGTACATCCTTCCTTTTCAGGAGAGGAAATAAACATTTTTATGATTTTTTTTCTCTCATCAAGCTCCATTATCTCTTAAGTGAATAATGAGGTGACAACCTAGTTGCACTAACATAGTCTTACATGCCGGAGATTCTTTAGCTCTAATTCCTATTGAGAGTCTGCTTCTTCTCTCTCTCTCTCTCTTTTTTTTTAATCTCTTTTAGCTGGTGAAGAACTAACTCATAATCTACCTTAATTTTCACAAGTAAAGGTAAAGTTGTTTTTATTTAAATAAGCCATAATATTCTCAACAGCTTAAATTAGATGATTTACTTTTTCCTGGCATGGTAACCTAGATTCTCCTGTCTTTTGAAATGGAAACTGTCCTAACCCCATAACCTCAACATCACTGTGAGTAAAACTCTTTCTAATTATATGACTGTGTTGTATGCACATTAGCATTGCTAGTCAGCTTACTGCAGTGGAATTGTATCTTTACTACTGATGTTTGTAGAATGTCCATTGACAAAATTGCAGCTCTGTTCCAGTGCTTGGGTGCTAGTGTATTTCAAACCACAAGTCTGAAATTCATAGTGCAAACCGCAGTATATGGAAAAATTTTAAGCCATGTATAATTTTATGTCACTAACTGGAGTTTCCATACAATTTTATGTATCCAAAATGTTCATGGTGTCTAATGCTACATTACACCAGATCTTTAGCTTAAAAAAATGAATTTAAATGAACACTTGATCTCACTTGTTTTTACTGTATGTTTGTTTCTTCTTTGACTGATAGGCAATCATCTCTTCTGGGGGAAGATTTCTTAATCTGTGTTAAAGAATAGCTGATGATTTCTGAAAATCACTTTCAAAAAGCCTGTGTGAGGTCATCATGATTGCCACAAATGAATATTTATTAATGTCCATTGGATTCTTGACATTCTACTAAGTTTTGCAGAGATTTCACTGAAGATAAACAATGGTGTATAACATTCAGGATTGAGCTAAGGTGTAAAGGGGAAAAGATGTATGTGAATATAATTTTATACACATAAATTTGAAGAAAATTATTACATAATTAGAATGTATGTTTTAACAAATATATGGTATATCCCTAATGCATATGAACATGGCAGACAGAAATATGATGTAAGAGGCATATATGGAACAATTTCTGTATTTACTCCTGGAAACTAAACCAAAACCTTGTGTAAAATCTCTCTCAAGTTAATGAGATACCAAGAATAAAGCAGAATATAATAGAACCAAATAATTAAGACTCATGTGCTCCCCACATTTGGCACTGCCTTATTTAGTGGAAAGTATAGTTGAGTATAACTGTTGAAAGAAGAGTTTAAGATGGTAAAAGCAATAATTTTTAAAAAAAGATATTTGCAAGTCCATTGGGAGTAAAATGATATGGCAAGAGTTTCATGTTAAAAAGATAACTGGCAGTTCTACATGAGGCAAAAAGAAAGGAGAAAGAAGTTAAGGATGGATTACCATGACTACTATAGTAGTCAATGTGAGAAAATTATACTAAATGAAGTCCATAAAACATAAATTTACAAATGTATAATGAGGTATTTGAGAAATAAATGTTTGATAAAAAGAATTAATGAAGGAAAGGAATACTGATAAAGAATAATTGATTCACTTTATCTCTCAATGAGACATTTGTTTGCACTGCTCTCTGCCAGCCACTATGCTAGGGGCTAAGTGAAGAATAAAAAAATTTATAAGAGAATTCCTGGACAGGGAATTTAGTATTAAGTTGAAAATTCTCCCACTACTCAACATCCAGAAGTGGTAGCTAAAATGCAACAAATATCCCTTTGAGTCCATAGTTGTGCTTGTCAGAAAGAAAAATCCTCAAGACCTAAAAATGGAGAGGGTTTAAAAAATAGAGTGGCAAGTATGAGTAGTAACATGGGCTATCCTGGGAATGGGATGGGGGTGGGGGAATGTCCTGGCCCAAGCATATAGGTTTAATAGCCAGTCAAGATTGGGAACCCTAGGAATTTGTTCAAAGAACAGAATTTTAAAAAACCAAAATCTCTTCAGCATAGGCAGACCACAAGGTAGATTTTTTTCTCAACCCAGACTGTGTGTCTAAGTGAATAAAAAAGCTTCCCTGAGAATTTCTAACCAATAGGCATAACATTTTTTAGGTTTGAGGTCTAAACTTACAATCCTTACATTCCATATGTTGAGGAATCAATATAAAAATATGAATTGAACATAAATATTCCCTAGGTGCCTTACGAAAAACTAAGATAAAAGCTATTCTAGAAGGAAGCACCCTCAACCCAGGCTACACTGTATTTCCTCAGAAAATGAACTGCTCAACATGGTTTCACTTTACAAAAGTTACAAAATATGCAAGGATACAGCCAATATGAATAAGAGTCAGTAGACCCAATTATACACTACATTAGCCTCTATTAACTTCAGATAATTGAATGGAGAATATATATAGAAAAGTATAAAATATTTTCAACAAAATACCAAAACATTAAAGTAGAATATCCAAAGGTGAAAAAAATTGGCCATTGAAGAGAGAATTGACAACTGGAAGATAGATCTGAGAAAATTACCCTAAAGGCAGTAGAGTTAGAAAAATTGAAGTGGAGTTTCATGGACACGGCAAATAAAATAAGAAGATCCAACATACATATAATAGGAGTTGCAGATTGAGACCATGGAAGAATGAAAGAGAGATAATATTTGATGATGAAGTTATTGAGAGTTTTCCCAACAGTTTTGAAAACACCTAAATTTCTGTAATAAAGACTTTTTAAAATAAATTTATTTAGTTAGTTATTTTTGGCTGTGTTGGGTCTTCATTGCAGCATGCAGGCTTTCTTTTCAGTTGCAGTGAGCGGAGGCTGCTCTGCATTGCGGTGCACAGGCCTCTCATTAAGGTGGCTTCTCTTGTTGCAGAGCATGGGCTCTAGGTGCGCGGGCCTCAGTAGTTGTGGCACATGGACTCAGTATTTGTGGCTCGTGGGCTCTAGAACACAGGCTCAGTAGTTGTGGCACATGGGCTTAGTTGCTCCATGGCATGTAGGATCTTCCTGGACCAGGGCTTGAACCTATGTCCCCTGCATTGGCAGGTGGATTCTTAACCACTGCGCCACCAGGGAAGCCCATGTAATAAAGACTTTTTAACTTCCTGGCTGACCATGATTGATACATAATCTCACCTAAGCTATTATTTAAGAATGAGAGCATAATAAATAAATTTTCAAAACAAACAATTAGTGAAAGAGTTTATATACTTATAGACTCTCTGAAAGAATTAGTAAAGAATACTTCATGTGATAGGAAAATGATCCTTGAGGGAAGAATGGCATTATTCTGAGTGAAAAAATCCAATCTCAAAAGACCATATAAGTGTGATTCCATTTATACAATATCTTGAAAATGACAAAATTATAGTGAAGGAGAGCATGTTCATGGTTGCCAGGGGTTAAGGATGATGGGTGGAGGGTTGGCAGAGAGGACTGAGGTGACTATAGAAAAGTAGCATGAGAGAGAACTTTGTGATGATGGAACATTCTGTATCTTGATTGCAGTCGTGGTTACATGAATCTACATATGTGATAAAGTGACACAGAACTATATACAGATGTTTTACCAATGTAAATCTCCTTTTTTTGCTATTTGCCACAGTTATTTAAGATGTAACCATTGGAAGATATTGGATAAAGTGTACATGGACCTCCCTGTATTATCTCTACAACTTCTTTTGAGTCTATAATTATTTCAAAATAAAAATTTCTCTAAAAAGGAAAAATAAAAGTGGAACTGGAACAAGGAAAAATAATATCATGTAAGAAGGGAGACGATTTTTCCCTTAAGAGTCTTAAACTCCTTGTATTATTTGAGAGGAAGATATACTGATTGATTTTAGATTTTAAGTCAATTTTCTATAGTAAAAGCTTAGGTATATCCATTAAAAATATAAAACTGTAATTAATGTGTGATTTCTAAACCAGTATAAAGAAAGGGAATAGGGCAGAGTAAAGAATGTGTAGATGAATTTTATTTCTGGCAGTGTGGTTAGCTAAGTACTAACAGCAACTTCCCACTAAAAACAATTAAAATGCTGAATAAAAATTTTTTTAACTTAATTCTATCCATGAGTTGGTAAGAAAGTGAAGGAAATTCCAGGAACTGTCCAAGTAAATATCTTAAGGCTGGGACCTGAAAGGAAAAAAGAAGGGAACAAAGTAATTGGAATTAAAAGTTAAGTTTCCTCTAATCTTTAGAAGGAAGGATTGGATATTTAGATCTTTATTAAGCTTGGGCTGTGATAATGTAGGTATGTGTGCAGAAATGTATGTGGAATTACTAAAAGAAAGATAATGGCAGGCTATATATATATATATATATATATATATATATATATATATATATATATACACATACATATATTTTTTTTTTAAGTTTGAAAAAACTATATAAATTTCACATAGACTTTAAGGGAAAAACTGTATTAGAGGCAAGGACATGTTACTATATAAGTATAAAAGTTTCACTACTAGAAGGATACAACATTTCTAAATGCATATGATAAGAGAGGTTAAAAATAAATATAGCAACAATTGACAGAACTGTAGGAGAAACAGACAAATTCACCAGCCTTCTTTGAAGTGTTTAACATGTATCTCTCAGTTTTGGCAAGATTCATCTTACATTAATAAATTAGTTACTGTAATTAGCCACTCATTAAAATCAAGAGCTAGATATACTTTTCACATGTTTTATAGATATTCTTTTTATTCCCTCATTATTTAATATAATTTTTAAAATTAAAAAAAACTTTGTCAGGGCTTCCCTGGTGGCACAGTGGTTGAAGGTCCGCCTGCCGGTGCAGGGGACACGGGTTCATGCCCCGGTCCGGGGGAAATCCCACATGCCGCGGAGCAGCTGGACCCGTGGGCCATGGCTGCTGGACCTGCGCGTCCGGAGCCTGTGCTCTGCAATGTGAGGGACCATGGCAGTGAGAGGCCTGCGTACCGCAAAAAAAAAACAAAAAAAACCCCAAAACTTTGTCAACAGAAGGCAGAAAAAAACAAGGAAGTTCTAAGGAAGAGCGAAGTAAAAATATTAAGTACAAAATATAATGATAGAAATATACTCAAATATTAGTTTTCAGAAATGTAAAATGTACTAATCTTATCAGATTAAAAAACAATGTTGTCAGATTTTTTAAAATTTATCTACATTTTACTTATGAGAGGCATACTTGACACATTAGGACACAGATTAGAAGTGAAGAATAAAAGAAATGTATGAGGCAAACACTAATAAGAAGAAAGCTAATATAATATATTGATATCAGATCCAGTGTTCTTTAAGGCAAAGGCTTTATTAGAGAAAAAGAGCCTACTACAAATTATAAAATGAAAAACACCAAAGAAAAATATAAGAAAAACTTGTATGCACCTACTAACTGTACACAGCAAAAATTGACAGAATTATAAGAATAAAATGACAAATCTGCACTCATAATGGGAGATTTAATACCCTTTTCTATAATTGCTCAAGCATACAAATTATTAGTAAGGCTAGAAAAGATTTGAACAAAACAATTAACAGTGTGATCTAATGGATAGACTAACACAGTGATTACAGTAGTTAATGAATATAGTTTTCAAATGTGTGATATTTGTAAGAACTTACAACATATTAGGGTACAAAGCAAGTCTTAACAAAAGCTTTAAAAAAATCAGTATCACACTAACTGTATTCTCTAACCAACATTATTAGAAATCAAAACCAACAAGATAATCTCAAACATCCCTTAGCCTTGAAAATTTAAAACCACAGTTCTAAATTCATGAGTCAGAAATAAAAATTGCAGCAGAAGATTGAAATTACTTAATATGGCACAATAATAAAAAAATATAGTATTTCAGAGCTTGTGAGATGAAGCTAAGGAGGTACTTAGAGGAAAAGTTATAGCTGAATATTTAACTTGAGAAAGAGTAAACTGAGAAAGTAAAAGGAAGGAAATAAAGAACAGAAGTTGAGGAATTAGAAGATAAAGATACAATTAAAAGATTTTTCTTTGAAAAGAATAATATCATAGAGAAACATGAAGCAAAACTGATCAAGAAAAGCAGAAAGCCATAAATAATTAGGAGTGAAAAGGGAGTCATAGCTAAAGGTACATTCATATTTAAAAACATAAGGGAATACATTTGAGGATCGAGGATTACCTAGCTCTGTTCCCTTGGAGTTACAAATAATCACCACAGCTGACTTTTGGAATGTGAGTTATGTTTATACCAGGCATCATTGCTTATATTAAAAATGACACTTGTTGGGTAAATCACATTGGCCTGGGAGAGCTGCTGTAAACAAACTATTAATACCTGGTAGGAAATCATAGCTTTAAACTTCTCTGAGTGGGTAACTTTAAGGTATCCCTATATTAAAGGAAATATCAGTTACTCCTTTAGGCACCCAATGTGATTATTTTTGGGTTTTTTTTTTAACATCTTTATTGGAGTATAATTGCTTTACAATGGTGTGTTAGTTTCTGCTTTATAACAAAGTGAATCAGTTATACATATACATATGTTCCCATATCTCTTCCCTCTTGCATCTTCCTCCCTCCCACCCTCCCTATGTCACCACTCTAGGTGGTCACAAGGCACAGAGCTGATCTCCCTGTGCTATGCAGCTGCTTCCCACTAGCTATCTATTTTACATTTGGTAGTGTATATATGTCAATGCCGCTCTCTCACTTTGTCCCAGCTTACCCTTCCCCCTCCCCATGTCCTCAAGTCCACTCTCTACATCTGCATCTTTATTCCTGTCCTGCCCCTAGGTTCTTCAGAACCTTTTTTTTTTTTTTTTAGATTCCATATATATGTGTTAGCATATGGTATTTGTTTTTCTCTTTCTGACTTACTTCACTCTGTATGACAGACTCTAGATCCATCCACCTCACTACAAATAACTCAATTTTGTTTCTTTTTATGGCTGAGTGATATTCCATTGTATATATGTGCCATATCTTCTTTATCCATTTATCTGTCAATGGACACTTAGGTTGCTTCCATATCCTGGCTATTGTAAATAGTGCTGCAATGAACGTTGTGGTATATGACTCTTTTTGAATTATGGTTTTCTCAGGGTATATGCCCAAAAGTGGGATTACTGGGTCGTATGATAGTTCTATTTTCAGTTTTTTAAGGAACCTCCATACTATTCTCCATAGTGGCTGTATCAATTGACATTCTCACCAACAGTGCAAGAGGGTTCCCTTTTCTCCACACCCTCTCCAGCATTTGTTGTTTGTCGATTTTTTGATGATGGCCATTCTGACCAGTGTGAGATGATATGTCATTGTAGTTTTAATTTGCATTTCTCTAATGATTAGTGATGTTGAGCATCCTTTCATGTGTTTGTTGGCAATCTGTATATCTTCTTTGGAGAATGTCTATTCAGGTCTTCTGCCCATTTTTGGATTGGGTTGTTTCTTTTTTTTTTTTGATACTGAGCTGCCTGAGCTGCTTGTAAATTTTGGAGATTAATCCTTTGTCAGTTGCTTCGTTTGCAAATATTCTCTCCCATTCTGAGGGTTGTCTTTTCATCTTGTTTATGGTTTCCTTTGCTGTGCAAAAGCTTTTAAGTTTCACTAGGTCCCATTTGTTTATTTTTGTTTTTATTTCCATTTCTCTAGGAGGTGGCTCAAAAAGGATCTTGCTGGGATTTATGTCATAGAGTGTTCTACCTATGTTTTCCTCTAAGAGTTTGACAATGTCTGGCCTTACATTTAGGTCTTTAATCCATTTTGAGTTTATTTTTGTGTATGGTGTTAGGGAGTGTTCTAATTTCATTCTTTTACATGTAGCTGCCCAGTTTTCCCAGCACCACTTATTGAAGAGGCTGTCTTTCCTCCACTGTATATTCTTGCCTCCTTTATCAAAGATAAGGTGACCAGATGTGCGTGGGTTTATCTCTGGGCTTTCTATCCTGTTCCATTGATCTATATTTCTGTTTTTGTGCCAGTACCGTACTGTCTTGATTCCTGTAGCTTTGTAGTATTGTCTGAAGTCAGGGAACCTGATTCCTCCAGCTCCGTTTTTCTTTCCCAAGATTCCTTTGGCTATTCGGGGTCCTCTCTGTTTCCACACAAATTCTGAAATTTTTTGTTCTAGTTCCATGAAAAATGCCATTAGTGGTTTGATAGGGATTGCATTGAATCTGTAGATTGCATTGGGTAGTATAGTCATTTTCACAGTTGATTCTTCCAATCCAAGAACATGGTATATCTCTCCATCTGTTTGATTCATCTTTAATTTCTTTCATCAGTGTCTTATAGTTTTCTGCATACAGGTCCTTTGTCTTCTTAGGTAGGTTTATTCCTAGGTATTTTATTCTTTTGTTGCAGTGGTAAATGGGAGTGTTTCCTTAATTTCTCTTTCAGATTTTTCATCATTAGTCTATAGGAATGCAAGAGATCTCTGCATTAATTTTGTATCCTGCTACTCTACCAAATTCACTGATTAGCTCTACTAGTTTTCTGGTAGCATCTTTAGGATTCTCTATGTTTAGTATCATGGCATCTCAAACAGTGACAGTGTTACTTCTTCTTTTCCAATTTGGATTCCTTTTATTTCTTTTTTTTTCTCTGATTGCTGTGGCTAAAACTTCCAAAACTATGTTGAATAATAGTGGTAAGAGTGGCAACCTTGTCTTGTTCCTGATCTTAGTGGAAATGGTTTCAGTTTTTCACCATTGAGCATGATGTTGGTTGTGGGTTTGTCATATATGTTCTTTATTATGTTGAGGTAAGTTCCCTCTATGCCTACTTTCTGCAGGGTTTTTATCATAAATGGGTGTTGAATTTTGTCAAAAGCCTTTTCTTCATCTATTGAGATGATCATATGGTTTTTATCCTTCAATTTGTTAATATGGTGTATCCCATTTATTGATTTGTGTATTTTGAAGAATCCTTGCATTCATGGGATAAACCCCACTTGATCATGGTGTATGATCCTTTTAATGTGCTATTGGATTCTGTTGGCTAGTATTTTATTGAGGATTTTGCATCTATGTTCATCAGTGATATTGGCCTGTATTTTTCTTTCTTTGTGACATCTTTGCCTGATTTTGGTATCAGGTTGATGGTGGCCACGCAGAATGAGTTTGAGAGTGTTCCTCCTTCTGCTATATTTTGGAAGACTTTGAGAAGGATAGGTGTTAGGTCTTCTGTAAATGTTTGATAGAATTTGCCTGTGAAGCCATATGGTCCTGGGCTTCTCTTTATTGGAAGATTTTTAATCACAGTTTCAATTTCAGTGCTGTGATTGGTCTGTTTATATTTTCTATTTCTTCCTGGTTCAGTCTTGAAGGTTGTGCTTTTCTCAGAATTTGTCCATTTCTTCCAGGTTGTCCATTTTATTGGCATGGACAATTGCCAGTTGCGTGTAGTAATCTCTCATGATCCTTCATATTTCTGCAGTGTTAGTTCTCTGTTTTCATTTCTAATTCTGTTGATTTGAGTCTTTTCCCTTTTTTTCTTCACGAGTCTGGCTAATGGTTTATCAATTTTGTTTATCTTCTCAAAGAACCAGCTTTTAGTTTTATTGATGTTTGCTATTGTGTTCCTCATTTCTTTTTCATTTATTTCTGATCTAATCTTTATGATTTCTTTCCTTCTGCTAACTTTGGGTTTTTTTGTTGTTCTTCTTCTTCTTTCTCTAATTGCTTTAGGTGTAAAGTTAGGTTTTTTATTTGAGATATTTCTTGTTCCTTGAGGTAGGATTGTATTGCTATAAACTTCCCTCTTAGAACTGCTTTTGCTTCATCTCATAGGTTTTGGGTCGTCATGTTTTCATTGTCATTTATTTCTAGGTATTTTTTGATGTCCTCTTTTTTTTTTTTTTTTTTTTTTTTTTTTTTTTTTTTGCGGTACGCAGGCCTCTCACTGTTGTGGCCTCTCCCGTTGTGGAGCACTGGCTCCGGACGCGCAGGCTCAGCAGCTGTGGCTCACAGGCCCAGCCGCTATGCAGCACATGGGATCTTCCCGGACCAGGGCACGAACCCGTGTCCCCTGCATCGGCAGCCAGACTCTCAACCACTGCGCCACCAGGGAAGCCCTGATTTCCTCTTTGATTTTTTCAGTGACCTCTTGGTTATTTGGTAGTGTATTGTTTAGCATCCATATTTTTGTATTGTTTACAGTTTTTTTCCTGTAATTCATATCTAGTCTCATAGCACTGTGGTCGGAAAAGATACTTGATATGATTTCAATTTTCTTAAGTTTACCAAGGCTTGATTTGTGACCCAAGATATGGTCTGTCCTGGAGAATGTTGCATGAGTGCTTGAGGAGAAAGTGTATTCTGTTGTTTTTGGATGGAATGCCCTATAAATATCAGTTAAGTCCATCTTGTTTAATGTACCATTTAAAGTTGTGTTTCCTTATTTTCATTTTGGATGATCTGTCCACTGGTGAAAGTGGGGTGTTAAAGTCCCCTACTATGATTGTGTTACTGTTGATTTCCCTTTTTATAGCTGTTAACATTTGCCTTATGTATTGAGGTGCTCCTATGTTGGGTGCATAAATATTTACAATTGTTATATCTTCTTCTTGGATTGATCCCTTGATCCTTATGTGTTGTCCTTCTTTGTCTCTTGTAATAGTCTTTATTTTAAAGTCTATTTTGTCTGATATGAGAATTGCTACTCCAGCTTTCTTTTGATTTCCATTTGCATGGAATATCTTTGTCCATCTCCTCACTTTCAGTCTGTATGTGTCCCTAGGTCTGAAGTGGGTCTCTTGTAGACAGCAACTATAAGGGTCTTGTTTTTGTATCCATTCAGCCAGTCTGTGTCTTCTGGTTGGAGCATTTAATCCATTTACATTTAAGGTAATTATTGATATGTATGTTCCTATTCCCATTTTCTTAATTGTTTTGGGTTTGTTATTGTAGGTCTTTTCCTTCTCTTGTGTTTCCTGCCTAGAGAAGAAGTTCCTTTAGCATTTGTTGTAAAGCTGGTTTGGTGGTGCTGAATTGTCTTAGCTTCTGTTTGTCTGTAAATGTTTTAATTTCTCCATCGAATCTGAATGAGATCCTTGCTGGGTAGAGTAATCTTGGTTGTATGTTTTTCCCTTTCATTACTTTAAATATTTCCTGCCACAACCTTTTGGCTTGCAGAGTTTCTATTGAAAGATCAGCTGTTAACCGTATTCAGATTCCCTTGAATGTTATTTGTTGCTTTTCCCTTGCTGCTTTTAATATTTTTTCTTTGCATTTAATTTTTGATAGTTTGATTAATATGTGTCTTGGTGTTTTTCTCCTAGGATTTATCTGGTATCCGTATTTATCGTCAGAGATGTATTGGTGATTAGAGCATTGTACATGTGGTAGCCTCTCCAAGTATGAGATCCTCTTGTATTGGACATGAAATCAGGTCCTTTCTACCTTGTCAGACTGGCTTCTGTTCAGGATTTCCAAGCTGCTATAATTCTGAGTCATTCTCATCTCTGCTCTTCTCCAGTCCTTCTGAAAATTTTGAACCAGGTACTAATCTAGGTCCATGGATTTCAGTAGTAAAAAGCAGTCAAAAATGTCTGGCTTCATGGAGTTTATACTGATCTTCCTAAAGCTGGGCCACGTGCGGCAGCAACTTCTTCCAGCCGCTCTTCCATAAAGCCCCCAATATGATTTTGTTCCCTCAATTCTGAGATTAGCTCCTTTTTGGCTTAGTGGCCTCTTGTGATGACTTTTACTCAATCAAAATGCATGATATTGCCCTGCCAGTATGCTGTATATCCTGACCTGTATTCTGCTAAAAGAATTTACGCCAAGAGTGGCCTATAATAGTTATGTACATGTAATTGTAGGTTAAGCACAGAAAATCTTCTAGTGGGCATAAATTACTTCAGGCCAATAAATTTGAAAATGTAGCTGAAATGGACAGTTTCCCATTTTAGAAAAATAAAAACTTTAAAAAATTGACTCAAGAGCCATTAGAAAATATAAATAGAACTGTAATTCTATAAGAAATTAATATATCCATAACTTTTTAAGAAATTAAATTTTTTGTTCACTAGAAGGTATGATAAACAGTGAAAATACAATCCAGACCCTGGGAAATGATTTTGATACCATGTCATAAGGGCGAAAATGATCATACCCTATGGTAGAGCAAATCCACTTCTAGGTAGTACCTTAAGGAAACTCTCATATATACGTGGGGAGACATGTACAAGAATATTTGTTACATCACTCTAAGAGTGAATAGTTGCAAACAAACTGTCCATCAAAAAGAGAATAAATAAATGTCCTGTGATCAGTTAATGTAAAAGTGTATTATATACCCAGTTAATAAATGAACTAGAGCCATTTGCAGCAACATGAGCAAATATGGTAAGCAGTGTAGAGCACAGTAAGCCAAAATATAATGTGTACATTGGGGTGTCATTAATATAAAGTTTTAAAATGTAGAGATAGTGGTATATGTAATAAAAGTAGAGAAACATGCCTAAGAATTTACGATAGCCATTACCTCTACCAGGGGAAGGGGTCAGGATGGAGAGAACTGCACAGGTACTTCAGTTTTATCTTTAATGTTTTATTACTTCAGCTGGGTGCTAGTTAAATTTCTCGTAACTTTTTTGGAAGCATTAAATGTTGTATTAAAGAAAGGTATATAAGGTACGATACCAATTTTAATGTCCTTATATTACAAGAAGGGCTATAAGATGATAACGAACTATTATATTAAAAGGCATTACATAATCACCATAAGAATAGTCAAAAGAACAGGTATTGTACGGTTTTAGATAAAATAGCAATGCTTCTCTGTTAGCGTGATAAAAGAAAATTTCATGGAGATGGAGGCATTTGATATTGATAAAATTCTGATAGATTTGTTTTTAAGGTTATATTTTGTCCTTTTCCCTTTATTATATATTTAGTGAAATCCCTATGGCATATCTGCAAAGACAGTTGGCAAAGCATGGGGTGTGTTTTAAGGTAGGGCAATTAGATTAATTTGAGAGGGTTAATGGATTTGTGAAGCAAGAAGTGAACAGTAAGGATATAACAAGTAGTTAGGAATAAGATTGTGATAAGTTTTGAATGTCTGGTGTAGAAATTTAGACCTTATTCTTTAAGACATTGTTTTTCAGTTTTTTGTTTTTAACCATGATTCACAGGATACATTTACGTTGTGACTCAAAACACATGACTAGGAAAAGAAGTTTCACAAAATATTATGTACCCTTTGAAAACATTGTTTTTAGCAAATGGAAAGCAATTGAATGCCTTCAAATAGCAATGTGAGATGCAAAAAATTAAAAATAAGCCAAACGTGTCTGACTATAGTCTGCAGTCTATTTTAAAGTGAAAAGATTCTGGGTATAGGGAGATCTGATAAGAAGCTGTTGCGTTAGGCTAGACATGATGGCCTTGTCAATTGAAAAAACAGTTGAGAGAATTGTGAAGGAAGAATTAGCAGAACCTGTGACTTTGGAAGTCCTGAAAGAGCTTTTACTACCAAGTGTCAGAACCTTTAACAAAAATAGAAGAATGTGGCATCTGGCCTTTGTCCTAAGGTGTTCACGTTCTCATGACACATTGTAAAGGTACAGATTGTGACCCTGATTTGAGGTTGGTGGTCTGCCTTTATGTTAAAGAAAATGCAAATGATAGAAGAAAAATACTGAAAGCATTAGGGCATTTAAAGGTACTTGGAGTCCTAATATGAAGTTAACGTTGGAAACAAGTAATTTGGGAATTAGTGGCGTCATGGAAATTGAAAACTAATGAGGTTAAATAGACTGCAGATAGACACTTAGTCATTGATTAAGTAAGGGCAAATAAAGCAGTAAGTGTAAACTAGATGGGAATTGGGTTATGGTATTTAAAATAACCTGCACTTTGGAGTGAAAAACAGAAATAAAA